>NC_057810.1:398207789-398476402 GCF_018294505.1 Triticum aestivum
AAAGCTAAATGTGAAGTGCAGGATCGACAGGCATTGGCGCGCACTAACTTTACTGCGGGTCGACCATCATCATGGACACCGCATGCATCCTCTACTCCTACACGTCCTACTGCAGCACCACTGACTTCAGCCGCCAATTCCAACTAAGATAGAAGGAAACATGCGTCATCACCACCATCTGCCAGGAGTACACCTTCCGGTTCCGCACAGAGCTCTTCTTCATCCATGGCATCAACAGGGCAAGCACATGATATTATTTGTCGTCGTTGCAAGGGTGGATGTCATTATACGAGAGAGTGCCCATCTAAGCGTGTGATGATTGCTACTAAGAATGGTGGGTATGCGTCTGCTAGTGACTATGATGTGGAGACTTTGGCTCTTATTACAAGTGAAGAACACGATGGAGATGATTTTGATCATGAGACACAATACAGGGCTCCTAAAGACGCTGACGGGTATGAATGTTTAGTTGCTCAACGTGTTTTGAGTGTGCAGGTCACACAAGCTGAGCAAAATCAGAGGCATAATTTGTTCCATACAAAGGTAGTTTTGAAGGAATGTTCTATTCGCATCATCATAGATGGAGGGAGCTGCAACAACTTGGCTAGCATGGAGATGGTGGAGAAGCTATCTCTCACCACAAGACCACATCCACATCCTTACTACATCCAATGGTTCAACAACAGTGGCAAGGTTAAGGTAACACGTACTGTTCGTGTGCAGTTTAGTATCTCTACATATGCTGATAATGTTGATTGTGATGTGGTACCTATGCAAGCATGTTCCTTATTACTTGGTAGACCATGGCAATTTGATAAAAAATTCTGTACACCATGGTAGAAACAATCAGTATACTCTTGTTCATAAGGATAAAAATATTACTTTGCTTCCTATGACTCTAGATTCCATTTTGGAAGATGATATTAATAGAGCTAATAAAGCAAAATGAGAGAAAAATAAGAGGGAAAATCAGATTGTGGCAAAAGAATTTGAGCAACAAATGAAGCCTAATAATAAACCATCTAGTGTTGCTTCTGAAGTTAAATTGGAAAGTGCATGTTTACTTGCCACCAAATCTGATATTGATGATCTAGATTTCAGCAAATCTGTTTGCTATGCTTTTGTGTGCAAAGAGGCATTATTTTCTTTTAAGGATGTACCTTCCTCTTTGCCTCCTACTGTCACTAACATTTTGCAGGAGTTCGCTGATGTCTTTCCACAAGACGTGCCACCAGGATTACAACCCATTTGAGGGATTGAGCATCAGATTGACTTAATTCCCGGTGCTTCGCTGCCAAACCGTGCGCCATACCGTACCAATCTAGAGGAGATGAAGGAGATTATCCGTCAAGTACAAGAGGTGCTCGACAAAGGTTATATACGCGAATCTCTTAGTCCTTGTGTTGTTCCTATTATACTAGTGCCAAAAAAGGATGGTACATCGCATATGTGTGTTGATTGTAGAGGCATTAATAATATTACTATTCATTATCGTCATCCTATTCCTACGCCATATGACATGCTTGATGAATTGAGTGGCTCTACAATATTATCCAAAGTTGATTTGCGTAGTGGATACCATCAAATTCGTATGAAATTGGGAGATGAATGGAAAACAATATTTAAAACTAAGTTTGGATTATATGAGTGGTTAGTCATGCCTTTTGGGTTAACTAATGCAGCTAGTACTTTCATGAGATTAATGAACGAAGTTTTACGTGCGTTCATTGGACGATTTGTGGTAGTCCATTTTGATGATATACTGATTTTATAGTAGATCTTTGGAGGAACATTTGGAACATTTACGTGTTGTTTTTATTGCTCTACATGATGCACGTTTGTATGGTAACTTTGGAAAGTGCACCTTTTGCACCGATTGAGTATCTTTTCTTGGCTATGTTGTTACTCCACAGGGATTGAAGTTGATAAAGCCAAGATAGAAGCTATTGAGAGTTGGCCGTAGCCCAAAACAGTCCCACAAGTGAGGAGTTTTCTTGGCCTCGCTGGATTCTATAGGCGTTTTGTGAGAGATTTCAGCACCATTGTTGAACCTCTCAATGAGCTTACAAAGAAGGATGTGCCTTTTGTTTGGGGTACCGCATAGGAAGTAGCCTTCACAGTATTGAAAGAGAAGTTGACACGTGGTCCTTTACTCCAACTTCCTGATTTTAATAAGACATTTGAGCTTGAATGTGATGCTAGTGGAATTGTATTAGAAGGTGTGTTATTACAACATGGAAAACCTGTTGCATACTTTTCTGAAAAATTGAGTGGGTCTAGTCTGAATTATTCTACTTATGATAAAGAATTATATGCTCTTGTTTGGACTTTAGAAACATGGTAACATTATTTATGGACCAAAGAATTTGTTATACATTCTGATCATGAATCTTTGAAACATATTAAAAGTCAAGCTAAACTGAATCGTAGACATGCTAAATGGGTTGAATTCATTGAGACTTTCCCTTATGTCATTAAACACAAGAAGGGTAAAGAAAATGTTATTGCTGATGCATTGTCTCGTCGCTATACTATGCTTTCACAACTTGCCTTCAAAATATTTGGTTTGGAGACCATCAAAGATCAATATGTGCATGGTGCTGATTTTAAAGATGTAATGCATAATTGTAAAGAAGGAAGAATGTGGAACAAGTTCGTTGTTGATGATGGATTTGTGTTCCGTGCTAACAAGCTATGCATTCCAGCTAGCTCCGTTCGTCTTTTGTTATCGCATGAGGCGCATGGAGGAGGATTAATGGGACACTTTGATGTGAAGAAGACGGAGGACATACTTGCTACACATTTCTTTTGGCCAAAGATGAGACGGGATGTTGAGCACTTTATTGCTCGCTGCACTACATGTTAAAAAGCTAAGTCAAGACTCAATCCTCATGGTTTATATATGCCTTTGCCTATACCTAGTGTTCCTTGGGAGGATATATCTATGGACTTTGTTTTAGGTTTACCTCGAACAAAGAAGAGGAGGGACATCATATTTGTTGTCGTGGATAGATTCTCGAAAATGGCACACTTTATACCATGTCATAAAAGCGATGATGCTGTTAATGTTGCTGATTGGTTCTTTTGTGAAATTATTCGCTTGCATGGTGTGCCAAATACTATTGTTTTAGATCGTGATACTAAATTTCTTAGCCACTTTTGGAGATGTTTATGGGCTAAGTTTGGGACTAAACTTCTTTTTAGTACTAGTTGTCACCCCCAAACTGATGGACAAACTGAAGTGGTCAATAGAACATTGTCTACTATGCTTAGGGCTATTTTTTAGAATAATAAGAAAATGTGGGAAGAATGCTTGCCTCATATTGAATTTCCTTATAATCGTTCATTGCATTCTACTACTAAGATGTGCCCTTTTGAAATTGTGTATGGTTTCCTACATCGTGCACCTATTGATTGTTGCCTCTTCCATCTTCGGAGAAGGTTAATTTTGATGCTAAACAACATGCTGAATTGAGTTTAAAAATGCATGAGTTAACTAAGGAAAAAATTGAGCGTATGAATGCTAAATATAAACTTGCTGGAGATAAGGGTAGAAAACATGTTGTGTTTGCACCTGGAGATCTTGTTTGGTTACATTTGCGTAAGGATAGATTTCCTGATCTGCGCAAATCAAAGTTAATGCCACGTGCTGATGGTCCTTTTAAGGTAATAGAGAAAATAAATTGTAATGCATATAAACTTGAGCTGCATGTAGATTTTGGGGTTAGTCCCACTTTTAACATTGCAGATTTGAAGCCTTATTTGGGTGAGGAAGATGAGCTTTCGTCGAGGACAACTTCATTTCGAGAAGGGGAGGATGAGGACATCAATACCATTGTTACACCCACAGCCCCTGCTACTATACATACTGGACCAATTACTAGAGCTCATGCACGCCAATTAAATTACCAGGTAATTTCATTTCTTGGTAACGATTCTAATGTTCATGAAAATATGATGCTTCCTATATTGGAGACATTTGTTTCACTTACAAATGAAGGGCCTAGCTTAGATAAGGATGAACATTGGAGCAAGAACAAGCATGCAGATGACGGCATGCGCAAGGGAAACAAGAACGGAGTTTCAAGTGATGTTTTCAGGACTTTGAAGCCACCGTAATGGGTGCATGAAGTCTTGGACGAAATATACAAGATGCCACTTCACAAATTTTGTCTAGAGGCTATTATAGGTGTTGCGTCACCTTATTATTGGGCCAGACCCATGTAATTTTGAAATACATAAGTATATGCTGTTTTTAGTGTCCGTATGTGTGGGGAAACAAGAAAGTTTCCCCTCTTCCTCCATATATACATCCCTTATGGCGTCATTTAGACTTTGGGTTTTGTTTAGATTAAAAGTTCGCCATAGTTGGAACTTTGCATACTTCGTTTGTGTTCAACGACCAGACAAAAACGTCACAGAACCCCACCTTGATCCATAAAGCTTTCATCTTATATTCGCATAATCCAGATTGCAATCTTAGTTTCTTGCTTGTTCTTTGTTTGCTTGTAGGAAATAGACCTTCGTGGTCAGGTTGATCGTGCTCCGGCATGGTCAATAACCTCATGGAGTTGGTTTGGCGATTGCTAAGGCGCGACGCCCTCGCACGAACATAGTGTCGTCAAAGTCTACTCCTCCGAAACGATAATCACAATCTCATCGAAAGACGAGACACCTTGGACTCTATCATGAACCCATTTTCTTGTTGTGTGTGGGAATGACAGGCCTTGCACCGTGTATCTCATTCATTCAAGACTATATTGATGCTGAATGCTCATCCGTACATTAGTCTTCTCAAGTGCATTGCCTTGGCTCACACACATCTGTTTTGGTTGAGCCTATTCCTAAGTTGCCTCTTTTACATGTTGCTCAACCATGTGTTTGTTGCAAGTGCTAGGCTTAGTTTCCTATATGCTCACTTGCACTTGTTGTCTGTTTCTGTTGATTTTGGGGAAGTGATGATCCTACTTTGTGCATGTTGTACCCAATTACAAAACTAAATATTGCACAAATCATGTGGAGCTTCTCTATATTCTTTAGAACACTCCTTCTCTCATATCATAATATCTTGTATCCATGTGGCTTGAAGGATCCATTGTTGGATTGTGTCAGTTGGTATCTTTTGATTGCTTGATTTCTTGTGTCTCTCTTTGTTATGTCCTTGTGGCATATCATTCTTTAGCAATATTTGTGCCTCAATATAGTTTGTATTCCTCCAAGTATTTACCTTTTAATTTGTGTATTGCATTCCACTCTCTTGTTGAGAAATACAAAATTTATGGAGGACCACAATTTATATTGGCCTTCTAAGCTTTGCGCCCATTTTGGCACTCGATGCCAATGGGGAAGAAGTTTCAGAGAGTTTTGTGGAGAAGTTTAGAGAATCATTTCTTATTGCTTTGGTTTTGTTCCTAAGCATTTGAATCTCATACACATGCATTATTGGTTGTTGCATCGCATGGTGATGCATAATTCCTTATATAAACTCTCTCGAAAGTTATTGTCATCAGTTACCAAAATGGGGTAGATTGAAATGACATGCGGTGCCCCCATGTGTGGTTTGGTAATTGATGACATTCTCTATGGACTAATGGTTGCATTGAGTTATATTTGAAGGATTTTTCCATAGGCATTTCTTGAAGTCCATGTGTTGGTTTCAAGGAGTTTATGTGTTGACCAAGGTGCTATTAAGGAATTATCCCAAGAATGGTCATGTTTGAGTTTAGTTGAGCTTATTGCAAACATGTCTTGAAGAATAAGATTGGGTGATTATTCATGCTTACCTTCAAGGCATCATCCAACTGAAGAGAGTTGGAAAGGTTCAAGGTTGATCAAGACTAAGTCAAGAGTGAATCAAAAGTTGATCATATCACAAAGGGTAGAAGATGTATCGAGAGGGATCAAGTGATCCAATGGTCTGGTAAGTACTACCCATTACGCTTTGTGTACTAAACCATGATCTATGTGTGAGTTCTATGTGGGGTTAGGTTTGTTTCCATAGGTTTGTATCAAGAGGAAGATCTCATATAACCCATGGAGGATGACATCAAGTGGTGATCATCATCAAGTTTGCGGTGTGCAAGTTCAAGTGGAGCATCATGGAGAGATCATCCTTGAAGCTTGCTGTCCATTGTGGTGTCAATGGACTTGTGAAGATGTGCCAAAGAGTGGCTCACCCATAGTGGAGTATGGGGGAGCAATCAACCAGTCTTCATCGAGCGAACGCAATCAAGAAAGGTGGTCCAACTTGAGGGAGTCAAGATCGTCATCATCTAGCTCAAGTGGACTTCGTGTAAGGCAAAGGTTTGCCCTTGATAGGTTTTCTATTTCACCGGTCTCATGGTGATATTTTGGAGACCGGGTTATAGGATCGATAGCCGTACTATCAGGGGAGGGCTCTCAGGTGAGTAGCTTGATCGTATCGTTTGTCAAGAGCTCAAACCATTGCATCCTTGCATCATCTTTCTTGATTATTATTTGTATTTTTTATTTTTGAGGTTTTAGAGCTTGTGGTTATCTTCGTGATAAGCTCTAGTACATCAAAAACGGATTTCATATACTTCTTCTATTGCGTTTTCAGTGTTGGAGGTTTTACCGGTCTTATTTGAGGAAGGGTTCTCACCATTTTCTTATGGGAATTTTATAATTTGCTTCTTATTGTTTTTTCTATCAATATTGTGTTAGCCCATGTCGTTAGATTTCCAACAAACTTGGCTTCATTGAATTCAGAGTCCATTTGCAGAAGTTGTGGCAGTTTTGGTGTCCTGAAAAGGCTTCAGAGGTACTACCGCGGCTACTACCGCTTAGAGCGGATGTAATTTTTTACTACCGCTCCAGAGTGGTACTACCGTGGCTAATACCATGGCTACTTCCGCTCCGAACCAAAATCTCGTATTAACTCCAGTGGTGGTATGCACAGATGTATTTTTTAGTACCGCTCGCAAGCAGTAGTTCCGCTACCCTTAGCGGTAGTACCGTGAGGACTAGCGGTGGTACCGCTCCGGCGGTTCTACTGGCCTTTTGCCTCCTCGTTGTTGTTTTTCAAAGGGCTTCCACGGCCCTAGTGGTAGTACCATTCCCATGAGCAGTAGTACCGCTCTCTGCAGGCTGTGAGCATAACGGTTGGATTTTTCCCCACCTACAAAAAGGGGGTCTTCTTCCCCAATGAACCTTATCCTTTGAGCTCGTGTTCTTCCCCCATTGTTGACCTTCTTCGAGCTTTCTATCTCTCAATCCCTCCATGGATTCTTTCTAGTTTTGGGGGGGAAAAGAGAGGGGAGATCTAGATCCACATTTCCACCAATCACTTTCTCCTCAATGTGAAGGAACCTCTTGGATTTAGATCTTGGAGTTCTTGGTGCTTTCCTTCTTGTTCTTCCTCTCACTTTCCTCCCTAGCATTAGTTGCTTTGGTGGGATTTGGGAGAGAAGGACTTGGGCACCCCGTGTGCCCTTCCCATTGCATTTGGTGCATGAGTTTGAGTTCTCCATGGTGATACGTGGAAGTTACAAGTTGAGAAGCTTATTACTCTTGGGTGCTTGGTACCCTTGAGCTTGTTCCTCTTGGGTGCTTGGGCGCCCTAGACAGTTGGTGGTGTTCGGAGCTCAATCATTGTGGTGTAAAGCTCTGGACAAGCTTCGGGGTCTGCAATTAGGTTGTGGAGATAACCCCGAGCAATTTGATGGGTTTTGGTGACCGCCCCCAAGGGTTGCCATTTGTACGGGTTCGGTAACCGCCCTCAAGGGTCTCTTACTGGAATCACAACATCTTGCATTGTGCAAGGGCATGAGGAGATTATGGTGGCCCTAGTGGATTCTTGGGAGCATTGTGCCTCCACAGTGCTCCAATCAGAGATTAGCATCCACAAGGGTGTGAACTTCGGGATACATCATCGTCTCCGCGTGCCTCGGTTGTATGTTACCCGATCCCTTTACTTATGCACTTTTCTTTGTGATAGCCATATTTTTTCTTGTCATATATCTTTCTATCACTTAGTTGTTTAACTTCCTTAGCATAAGTTGTTGGTGCACATAGGTGAGCCTAATTGTTGTAGGTTTTGTGCTTGACAAATTAACCGCTAGGTTTATTCCGCATTTGTTCAAGCCTAAACCGTAATTATTTTGAAGCGCCTATTCACCCCCCCTTTAGGCGACATCCTCAATCTTTCAAAAAGTCACATCACGTTTGCTAACACTGGTAAAAGCAAGGTATTGAGCCTAGGTAGAGTTGCAGTCTCAAAGGATCAGCACATGGATAAAGTGATGCTTGTTGAATCCCTTGGATTCAACTTATTGTCTGTCTCAATGTTTTGTGATCTGAACATGATTGTGATATTTGAAAAATATCTTTGCCTTGTGCTAATGGAATATGACAAATCTCTAGTCTTCGAAGGGTATCGAAGAGATGATCTGTATATGGTAGATTTCTCCGTAGGACCATAACCTGCCGTATGTATTCTAGCAAAAGCTTCAGAGTGTTGGCGCTGGCATCGAAGGCTAGGACATGCGGGCGTGAGGAACTTGCACACTCTCATGAATAAGAAGCATATCATTGGGATCGATGGCATCAAGTTCAAGAAGGATCATCTCTGTGGTGCTTGTGAAGCCGGAAAGATGACTAGGCCAAGCATCCCTCGAAGACAATCATGACTACATCATGCCCCTTCGGGCTGCTACACATGGATTTATTTGGCCCTACTCATTACTCTACCCTTACTACTACTTCACATCTCTACGGCTTCGTTATTCTTGATGATTATTCAAGATACACTTGGGTGCACATAATTGTCTATAAGGCTGAAGTGCATGATGTCTTCAGACGGTTCGCCAATCATGCCGTGACCAATTATGGCATCAAAATCAAGCACATCAGGAGTGACAATGGTACAGAATTCAAGAACACCAGCCTCGACACTTATCTTGATACACTGGGCATCACACATGAGTTCTCTGCTCCCTACACACCTCAGCAGAATGGCATCATAGAGCACAAGAACAAAAACCTCATTGAGATGGCTCGCACGATGCTTGATGAATACAAGACTCCAAGGAAGTTCTGGCCTGAAGCCATTGGTACTGCTTGCCACATCATCAACAGAGTTTATCTTCATAAGTTCTTCAAGAAGACATCCTAAGCTATTTCAAGGTCTTTGGTGCTAGGTGCTGGATCAAGGATCCGCATCACACTTTAACCCCGTCGCCATGCCGCGCCTCGCCGCCGCCCTGTAGCACCGCTGGCACCGCCCCTCGCCGCTTCGTCCGCCCCGATCCGGAGCTCCCTCGACCCGCCGCCACCAGATCCAGAGCCCCTGCACCCGGATCTCTCCATCCCCGCCATCTACCGGCTGCCCCACTGCTGGAGCACCGTCCCTCGCCCTCGCCGGCGCGCCGCCGCACTCGCCATGCTCGGGACAAGCTGGGAGCTCGTCCCACTCGCCTCCCCCGCATGGGCCAGTGCGCCCGGGCCAGCCCAGCTGCTCCCTCCGGCCTGCCTCACCTCCACTTCACATGGGCCGAGCCCATTGGTGAGCAACCCAGCTATCCCTCGCACCGTGCGCTATATAGTAATTTTGCGCTCACTCTTTTTTTAAAAAACTGCCAAGTCCCTAAAATTCATCATTCTGGTGCATACTTTGACCTGCCATAACTTGATGTGTGTTGCTCCTTTTGCTGCGTTTAATATATCAAAATGTTTGCTGTGAGATTCTCTACATTTCATTCCATTGTGCCATGTTTGTTTGAGGCCACTTGATGCCCTAATCATCGTTGCAAGAGTGCTATATAATGTTAACCTGCTGAAACTGTTATAACTTGATGATTTGTCTTTTTCGTTGCATTTATTGTGTGTGCATCTTATGAGCTTGAGCCCTACATGTGTTTTGAACTATGACATGTCATCTTTACAGTGGTGCAATCCATGTATTTTTGTGAGTTGCGTAGTGAGTGTATCGAGCTCATGAACTAGGGTACTTGCTGTTGCTGTTTTGCTAGGCTGAATCTGTTATTTCGTGATGCTATGTAAGCCTGCTGCTACAAGTCATTCTATGCTTAATCTGGAGATGTTCACTAAGGATGTTTTGTTTTACATGTCATGCTCTATCCATCCATGCCCCTGGTTGCATTTATAGACTGTTGTAACTTGCTATTATCTTGCTCTCAAGTTGCTAAATAATGTTGCTGTCACCCTGTTAACTTTAAGTTCAGTTTTTCCATGAGCTTTTCTAGTGATCCATGCACCCTATGAACTTTCTCTTGCCATGCTTAGCTTCATAAACATGTCTTATTACTGTTGGTTGACTTGCCATGCCATGTATTGCTCTGTGGTGAGTGGTTCAAGCTCACCAACATGCCTACTTATTGCTGTTTCTGCCATGTATGAATCTGTCATATAACTTGCCATGTTTACATGGGTGCCATCATATCTTCTGATAAGGGACTTTTGTTCTATGCGATTAGTAGATTCATGTCATGCCTTTGTTTGCCATGATAAGTTCCCATAGCATGTTGTTTGATAGCTCTAAACATTGCAACCTGATGTTATTTCTGTTAAGACTGAAACTGTTATTATTTGCAATCTTGCCATGTAAGTTTGAGCACGTTCTAGTATTTTCTAGAGATAGCTCAGTGTTCATGTTTTGTCATGCTTTACCTGTACTTCATGCCCATGCCTTTTTTTCTTATGTTGGGGTGCTGTAGCTTATTGTTTTGATGCTTGCTAGATGCCTAGTTGCTGTTTTGGACAGCTTGTCCTTTAAACTTGTATAGTGTGTATGTGTTGAACCGGTGCTCCGTTTTGAGTGTGCTCTATATGAAACTTGCTTGATTTTGCATGTAGTTTCATATTATCATGTTGAATCCTTGCTTTGAGGTGTTTTCTTGATGTTTGGATGCATTTTGCATCAATGCCATGCTTAACTTGTTTTGCTCATATCTTCTAGGCCGTAGCTCCGAACTAAATGAACTTTATATGTAACTTGACGAGAATTTCGTGTAGATTCTCTTGGTGCATCTTAACTTGCTGTTTAACAACTTGAACATAAGGTTTATTCAGTTCTGGACCAATTTCTAAATTTGCATATGAGGACTTACCGGAATTGTTATATGTTGTTTCCGGCCTCATTTAAACTTGCCTTGATGTGTTGTTCTTGTTTGCATCATCTCTTGGCATGAGTAGCTTCATCTAGCTTTGTCATGCATCATGCTTGTTGTGCATCATGTCTTGTTCATGTGTGGTGTGTTTACTATGTTGTGTGCTTCTTCTCGATAGTTCCCGTTTCGTTGCGATCGTGAGGATTTGTTCGTCTACGCTTGGTCCGGCTTCATCCGTTCGTCTTCTTCATGGACTCGTTCTTCTTCCTTGCGGGATTTCAGGCAAGATGACCGCTACCCTGAATCTCACTACTATCATTGCTATGCTAGTTGCTTCGTTCTATCGCTATGCTGCGCTACCTATCTCTTGCTTATCAAGCCTCCCCAAATTGCCATGAACCTCTAACCTTTGACACCCTTCCTAGCAAACCGTTGTTTGGCTATGTTACCGCTTTGCTCAGCCCCTCTTATAGCGTTGTTAGTTGCCGGTGAAGTTGAAGATTGCTCCATGGTGGACAGGATTATGTTGGGATATCACAATATCTCTTATATTATTAATGCATCTATATACTTGGTAAAGGGTGGAAGACTCGGCCTTATGCCTAGTGTTTTGTTCCACTCTTGCCGCCCTAGTTTCCGTCATACCGGTATTATGTTCCCGGATTTTGCGTTCCTTACGCGGTCGGGTGATTTGTGGGACCCCCTTGACAGTTTGCTTTGAATAAAACTCCTCCAGCAAGGCCCAACCTTGGTTTTACCATTTGCCTCACCTACCCCTTTTTCCCTTTGATTTCCGGAGCCCGAGGGTCATCTTTATTTTAGCCCCCCCCCCCCCCGAGCCAGTGCTCCTTCGAGTGTTGGTCCGAAACGGGCAGACTGCGGGGCCACCTCAGGGCAACTCGAGGTCTGGTTTTACTCGTAGGCTGACCTATCCGATGTGCCCTAAGAACGAGATATGTGCAGCTCCTATTGGGATTTGTCGGCACATCAGGCGGCTTTGCTGGTCTTGTTTTACCATTGTCGAAATGTCTTGTAAACCGGGACTCCCAGACTGATCGGGTCTTCCTGGGAGAAGGAATATCCTTCGTTGATCGCGAGAGCTTATCATGGGCTAAGTTGGGACACCCCTGCAGGGTATAAACTTTCAAAAGCCGTGCCCGCGGTTATGTGGCAGATGGGAATTTGTTAATGTCCGGTTGTAGATAACTTGACACCAGATCCGAATTAAAACACATCAACCGTGTGTGTAGCCGTGATGGTCTCTTTTCGGCGGACTCCGGGAAGTGAACACGGTCTTTGGGTTATGTTTGACGTAAGTAGGAGTTCAGGATCACCTCTTGATCATTGCTAGCTTCACGACTGTTCCATTTGCTCTCTTCTCGCTCTTATTTGCGTATGTTAGCCACCATATATGCTTAGTCGCTGCTGCAACCTCACCACTTTACCCCTTCCTTTCCCATTAAGCTTTGCTAGTCTTGATACCCATGGTAATGGGATTGCTGAGTCCTCGTGGCTCACAGATTACTACAACAACAGTTGCAGGTATAGGTTATGCGATGATCTTGACGCGAGAGCGATGTTTGCTTGTTTTGGAGTTCTCCTTCTGCTTCTTCTTTGATCAGGGGATAGGTTCCAGGTCGGCAGCCTGGGCTAGCAGGGTGGTTGTCGTTTGAGTTTCTGTTTGTGTTTCATCCGTAGTCGGATGATGCTCTTGTGTAAGATGATGTTGTATTCGTGTGGCATTGTATGCCTTTTGTATGTATCCCCATCTGTCGTGGAATTGTCACGTCAGATGTCCTTGGTGTCAGGACTTAGTCGCGAGGCCAATGCATCTATGTGGTAGCTTGAGAGGGGTTGAGTGGGACGAGAGATGCAGGGCGGATCAACACACAAGACAAGGATTTAGACAGCTTCGGGCCCCGGGAAACATCATCCGGTAAAAACCCTACATGCTGTTTGTGGCTAGGTCTCATTATCATCATGAGGGAGACGCTGTAAACCGGCTCTTTGTGTCTAACCCTAGAAATTGTTTCTTGCTTGTTGCCTCTCCCTCTTTGGGGAGCCCTGCCCCTCCTTATATATGTTGAAGGGGCGGATTACATGTGGAGTCCTATTAGGACTAGGACTAGTCTATCTCTAATACAAACCGGATACAAGTCCAGGTCTTAACTCCTTGTAAGACAAATATTCCTTATGCCTTTCCTCTTAAACCGGCCCACCATAGTATGAACCGGCCTTCATGAACCGCCAGACGGTCCACCAGGTCTTGTCGCTCCTCTGACCCGTCCGCCAGGTCACCAGTGAGTTACAACGTCCTGGCGGGTTGCTGGTAAATCGCCAGGTCTGGGCGGGTCATCAGATGAATATCGCCAAGTGCCAGCGGGACCTCAAATAAACCGCCAAGTCAGGCCAAGTTAACTTCCGGCGGGTTTACACCGCGGGGTATATCCCCGACATTAGCCCCCAAGTTTAACTTGGATTTATCCATGGTAAACTTATGCTGCAAAATAAACACCAGAACAAATTTGGCAGGTTGTGCTCCGGGTTAAGAGTTCTTGTAGACCGGCACCTGATCGTCCTTAAGTCCTTTGTCATTTCCTCCTTCTAGAAAATCCGGGTCAATAACCAGCTTCATACTCAAATTGCTGATGTTGGCTTCTCATAGAAAAATATCGTGAAGAATAATCCACTTGAGTCGGCTTCCAAAGCGCCGGTTTAAGAAATATCGGTCTTGAAATACTCCTCTAATATTCAGCTAGTTTGAAGATGTAAAACTTGTCGGTTTAGCATTACCAAAATTGCTGAGTTATATATAGAAGACGATGCCGAGTCATAATTGTTGTTGACACCAGTTCATGATTGTTGCCAACGTCGGTTCATGATTATTGATGATGCCGGGTTGCAGCCATAGGGTCATAACGATTGGTGACGCCGGGTCAACCTAGTTTGCTCAATCAGAGAATTTGAAAATATTTCTCTGATAATAATATAATACTTGTAGCCCCCAAGTCTTGAGCAGAACAAAGTGATTGCTTAAGACTTGCTTCAATATAAATACTGCCACTTAAGAAGAAATCCATGTTGTTCATCCCAGTCACTTAGTAAAAACTGAATACTCCATATTATGTAGCCCCCAAGTGCCGGGTTGTCATGCTTGCAGCAACCTGGGACTTGTAATTGTCTTATACTCATAAAAACTTCAACCAGTGTAGCCTCCAAGGGCCGGGTCATTATGCAATAATGAGCAGGGACTTTGTAGGTATCATCATGTAGATTTGAGCAATGATGTGTAGCCCCCAAGGGCCGGCTCGGTAAGATAATATTAAGCTAGGACTTAATATATACTTTAATGAAAATAACATCATGGGACTTGAATCTACGAACACAAGGTTAAGAGCCTTGTGCTTTACCAACTGAGCAGTGGACTCTTCAATATAATGAATAAAAAGCTTTGTACCTTCAACTGTTGACAGGAGCAATTGGTAGCCCCCAAGGGCCGACTCATTATAATGTGATGAGTCGGGTCTTCAATAATATGAGCAGAAAATTACTTTGCATTAGCCCCTAAGTGTCATGGTGCATGCTTGCAGCGACAGGAAACTTGCATATTTGATGTAATCTCAACTTAAATAATGTAGCCCCCAAGTGCCGAGTCGTAAGCCTGCAGCGACTCGAGACTATTCCTTCCATCGTAGAATAAATCATATCCTTTGATAAAATAATAGCCATTACGCTAAAGCGACTTTGAAAACCTCAATAATACCGGTTATTAATATCCATAATAAAATCCAGCCATGTTGGCTATTCAAGATAATATAATCCGGTATGAAAACCTTATTCATTCAATATCATAATGAAAATTCAGCCAAGTTTGGCTATTTGAATAATATAACCCAATCATATATAAGCGCATGATTCCAATGGCGCAATCCAAAATATATACTGGCGAGTTATAGTCCAAAGCCAGGCCGGTTTAATAAACACCGGATAATTTCTCATCATATACTGGTGACTTATCGTCTTAAAGCCAGGCCGGTTTAATAAACACCAGATAATTTATCATCATGCTTTATTCAACCTGTTTCTGCATACAACAAGTTTAAAGTGTCCTGGCGGTTTACCGCCGGACGGGTCATAATGCCCAACATATAACCTGGGTTTATAACCAAGGTTGCACTTAAGAATAATCAAATATGAAATATATCATAACTGTGATATTGAATCACATTGCTGGTTTTACCAACTTTTTGTAGTAAGAGTGATAACCCCAATCTTGAGTAATACTAACTCCTTTCATACTGTGCCGGTTGATGATAAACCGTACCGGGTTGTGATAAACACCGGTTTAACCATATATAATACTGGCGACTCGTAGTCAAACCAGACCGGGCGGATAGTCTCCGGATTATGATTTGATCATGTACTGACAATTTGTAATTGAAAGTCAAGCTGGGTTAATGAAAACCGGTTTACTCCATAATAAGATGGTAACATAAAATCAAACCGGGCAGATAGTCTCCGGATTAGGATTTGACCGTGTTCCGCCAATTATAATTGACAGTTTGAAACGGATTAACAATGTCGGTTTAAAAACGCAACAAAAATCAAATAATAGTTATGAAAAAATATGGAAGCAAAGGCAATGATAAGACCATTTGCAAAAAGATGCTTTACTGAGCTGATCAGATGGTGTTACCACGGTCGGACAGGACCAAGCCCCCAACTGTCGTGGAATTGTCACGTAAGATGTCCTTAGTGTCAGGACTTAGTCGCGAGGCCAACACATATATGTGGTAGCTTGAGAGGGGTTGAGTGGGACGAGAGACGCAGGGCGGATCAACACACAAGACAAGGATTTAGACAGCTTCGGGCCCCGGGAAACATCATCCGGTAAAAACCCTACATGCTGTTTGTGGCTAGGTCTCATTATCATCACAAGGGAGACGCCGTAAACCGACTCTTTGTGTCTAACCCTAGAAATTGTTTCTTGCTTGTCGCCTCTCCCTCTTTGGGGAGCCCTGCGCCTCCTTATATATGTTGAAGGGGCGGGTTACATGTGGAGATCTATTAGGATTAGGACTAGTCTATCTCTAATACAAACCGGATACAAGTCCAGGTCTTAACTCCTTGTAAGACAAATATTCCTTATGCCTTTCCTCTTAAACCGGCCCACCATAGTATGAACCGGCCTTCATGAACCGCCAGACGGGCCACCGGGTCTTGTCGCTCCTCTGACCCGTCCGCCGGGTCACCAGTGAGTTACAACGTCCTGGCGGGTTGCTAGTAAATCGCCAGGTCTGGGCGGGTCATCAGATGAATATCGCCAAGTGCCAGCGGGACCTCAAATAAACCGCCAAGTCCGGCCGGGTTAACTTCCGGCCGGTTTGCACCGCGGGGTATATCCCCGACGCCATCTATTATGTAATGTTGATGTAATGATATCCACCTTGCAAAAGCGTTTCAATATGCGGGTCTATCCTTGGTGGGACCTTTGAGTTCCTCTTGGATAGGGGCGCATATTGGGCGTGACAAGTTGGTATCAGAGCCTCGACCGACCATAGAAGCCCCCCTTGTTTGATCATGTAGTTTGGCCGTTGTCGAGTCTAGAAGAAAACTATTTTTGAGTCTAGTTATATGGGAGAGTAGAAATTCTTTTTACTCCTCAGCCCCTTCGTCGCTCTGGTGAGGAATCTTGACATAGGTGTTTTGAATTACTATTCTACCCCTTCAAAATTTTCTTTAGGATCATGAAGTTGGTTTTTTCGATTGTTGTTCCTCATCTCTTTTTATCCGGTGCATCTCTCGTCAAGTCGACTCGAACCTGTTTGTCTTTTGCGAGATCAATCCTCAATTCTTCCTACGACGTCGTTGCTTTTCCCTATCCGAAGTTGTCTTTGTTTTTCCCACCCGCCCACCCCTTTTTCTTCTCGGAACCGGAGTCTGTAATCGAGTATCCATCCTACTCGTGCGAAGTTTTGCTTTCTTTCCTCAATGATTTCAATCGGTGTTTTCTCTTCAAGATATTCGTCGATTCTCCCCTCTAGGTGCCTTTGTTTTCCGGCCCTCCCACCCTTTTTCTTCCTGGAGTTTGAGTCTCTCTCGACCATCAATTTTCATTCGTACGGAGCCTCTTCAGTCTTCCCTCAACCATTTCAACCGGTGAATTCTCGTTATGTTCGACATTCTTCATCTCTTTTTCTTCCCCGGTGGATTCAATTCTAATTTTCGTTAGTGATTATATTCTTTCCCTCAGCTCAAGTGTTTTCCCTGCTCGTTCGCCTCTCGCCAGTTTATCTTTTCGGAGTGCTCAAGACATCTCAGGAGATTCGTCTGTGTTCCAATTAATTCGAGGTTGTCACCTCATTCAAATATTTCAATTGTTCCGGTGCATCATGTATCTGTTCATCATCCCTTTCCAACGGTGTTTTCTTTTAGTGGGCCCTAACCCATAGGTTTTTTTCCCAGGATCTTACCTAACTCTTCTAATTCCCCTGGAGTTTTCTCAATTCTTTTCAATTGTGACGTAAGAATGGATCCCATCAGTCACATGCCTTCTCCAAGATCTCTTTCAAATTCTTTTCGTCTTTGGTTCAACCTTTCCTCTTTTTCATTATTCCGGAGTTTCTCAACAATTTCGGTGGTGTTTCTCGTCGTCATTATCAGCTTTGAAGATAGAAGAAGAGTTTTCCTCTAAATTTTGCCCGTTCTCTTGAAGATTCGTGGTTCTAGCTTCATGTTACCCTCTTGAACTATTCCATTTGTCAGATATTGCTTTTCTTACCCATCCGGAGTATGTCGGGAGTTGATTTCTGTTTCTTTTCACCGGAGGCCATCATTCCAGAAGAATTCTTCGTCCTCATATTTCAGCTACCGTTATCCAATTATCCCGGTGCTCCATTCAAGTGTTCTTTTATCAGCTCATGATCTCTTTGTTCTTTTATATCTAAATCCCTCAAGCATATTCGTTCCTCTAATTCTTCCCGGTGATTCATTCTCTTTCATCAGTCATTTTCGAATTCTTACGGTGGTTCGTTCAAGATTCTTTTCCTTGTTTATCATATTAATCCATTCGTTCTTTTCAATCCTACCGGTGGTTCATGAAGACCTTCTCGAGTTTGCGATATGTCACTTCTCAATTCTTTTTCAAGAAGAATAAGTAGTATGCCAAATCTGTTGCTTGTCTTCAATTTAAATTGGTGAAGGATATGCATAATGTAATTCTTATCATTTTTTCAAGTGATCTAGTTTCTTCTTTCCAGAGTTGTTCATCATGTCACATTTCTCGGTTCGAGATGCTTCATCATTTCTTTTTCGGAGTTCCAAGTTTTCTCGGTTACATCATCGCGAAGGATTCTTCATGGAGGCTCTACATGATGGTTCATCAAGGATTCTTTCATTCTTCAATTGTTCTTCAAGATTTCTCTCGAAGTTATGATCCGCCAAACTATACTCAAAATTAAACATGGTGCTCAACACATGTTTTGTTTTGAGGAGATCAAGTATTCTTCTTCTTGCATTTTCAAGTGCAATTCTTTCTACCTTATCTTTTGAGATGGCATTATATCATTCTTGACAATTTCCATTCATGTTTCTCGATTCACATGTTGTCAAGAATGAGGTATTTTAAATCCATCAATCTCTTCGTTGGAGTCATCTTGTGTCATGTTTCACCTAAAGCCTTCCCTATGGAATGTTGCTATTGTGGTGCTTATCCATGATTCAAGTTATCTCTCTATCATCTTGGTGGAAGAAATTTTTCATCTCGTCGGTGTTATCAATTATATTAATTGTTTCCGTTAGTGGCCGGTTGTCACTTCATAATTTTGAGATGTTTTCCACAAGCCCACTACAAGCTTATTCTTTTTGTTGTTGGTTTTCCAACAACTACGTTATAACCTTCTTGGAAGGGTGCTTTCCAAGCTCATTTGTGGCAGAAGTTGGCATTTCTTCTCCATTCCTTTATTCCAATGATCTATCTTCTATTTTTTTTTCTTACGGAGGCATGGTGATGTTGCTCTCTTCGCTCATCATCTCGAATTGTGATGATCATGTTTTTCGTGCTTATCCATTTAACCGGAGTGTTGTGTTCTCATTCAAGTTCTTTCATGGTATCAAGTTTTGCTTCTCTTTTCAACCCGAGTGCTGTCTGAAATCCTTCTTACCCATTGTGCCATTCTTTCAATAGTTCCGGAGGCAGTGTGTTGTTGATTTCATCAAGTATCTTCCCATCTTCTCAAGTTCATGTCTCCATTCCTTCCACTTTAAGCCGGAGTGCTGCCTAAATCCTTTCAGTCTTATTCGTTTCTTATCTCGTTCTAACCGGAGTGGTTTCATAGTCTATCTGATTCCGTCAGCTTTCGATTCTCGTCATTCTCGTCGTTCGTCTCTTCTTCTCGAGTGCTCTCAATTGTTTTCTTCTTCTCTTGAGTTCTTGTTTCACCTCATCCCTTTTTCCCTTCCATCTCGGTCCTAAGATCTCGGGACGAGATCTCTTGTTAGTGGAGGAGAGTTGTAACGCCCCGGATTCGATGCGCCAGGTGTCTTCCAGTTATTTATCGTTGTTGCCATGTCATTTGCTTGCGTGTTGCACTTTGCCATGTCATCATATGCATTTCATATCATGTCGTCATGTGCATTGCATTGCATACGTGTTCGTCTCATGCATCCGAGCATTTTCCCCATTGTCCGTTTTGCAATCCGGCGGTCCTATGTTCCCCGGCGCCCCTTTTGCCTCTTTTCATGTGCGGGTGTTAAACATTCTCGGAATGGACCATGATTTGCCAAGCGGCCTTGGTACACCACCGGTAGACCGCCTGTCAAGGTTCGTTCCATTTGGAGGTTGTTTGATACTCCAACGGTTAACCGGGTAACCGTAAAAGCCTCTTTTGTGTGCAGCCCAACACCCCTCCAAAGTGGCCCAATAATCCATCCAAACCCCCTCCATGCTCTCGGTCATTCGATCACGATCGTGTGGGTGAAAACCGTGCCTCATTTGGACACTCCTAGCTCCCTCTACCTATATAAAGGCCCTCCCCTTTCATTTTCGCGGATGAAACCCTTGCCCTTTCCCTCCTCGCGCCGCCGGACATGTCTGTCCGGCGGCTGGACACGTCCACCGCCGCCTCCACCTCACTCCGGCCAATCGTGGCCCGCCACGTCATCGTCACCGTCGTCCCGGCCAACCCGCAGCCGCCACGTCACCACCCAGCCTCCCCCCCCCGCGGCCGCGGCCCGCCGAGCCCATCAAAGGCCCGTGCGAAGCCCGCCCGCGCCCGCCGCCACCCGCGCGAAGCCCGTTCGCCTCCGGCGCGCGCCCCCCGCCATGGAAGGGGAGGGCCTTTATATAGGTAGAGGGAGCTAGGAGTGTCCAAATGAGGCACGGTTTTCTCCCACACGATCGTGATCGAATGACCGAGAGCATGGAGGGGGTTTGGATGGGTTATTGGGCCACTTTGGAGGGGTGTTGGGCTGCACATAAAAGAGGCTTTTACGGTTACCCGGTTAACCGTTGGAGTATCAAACGACCTCCAAATGGAACGAAACTTGACAGGCGGTCTACCGGTGGTGTACCAAGGCCGCTTGGCAAATCACGGTCCATTCCGAGAATGTTTAACACCCGCACACGAAAAGAGGCAAAAGGGGCACCGGGGAACATAGGAGCGCCAGATTGCAAAACGGACAACGGGGAAAGATGCTCGGATGCATGAGACGAACACGTATGCAATGCAATGTACATGACGACATGATATGAAATGCATATGATGACATGGCAAAGTGCAACACGCAAGAAAATGACATGGCAACAACGATAAATAACTGGAAGACCCCTGGCGCATCGAATCCGGGGCATTACAACTCGCTCCTCTCTGAACTACTCCTTTCTACACATGAGTCATGGCTACTACCTCAAGCGGAAACATTATGTGTGATCAGGTACTTAGAAGAAGGCCACGGAACATCTACATTCACTGGCCAAGACGGTGAGGACACTGAGCGTGAAGGCCAAGAAGAAGGGACGCCGAAGATGTCACAGCCACCGGACGACCAGTCGGGACTGGACATGTGGTGCCTGGAGCACAGATTGCCCAAGACCCAGCCGATGCATGCTACAGCGAGTGGACGACCGGCCCGGACCGGACGTCCGGTGACACATCCCAGCGAGCGGACGACCAGCCCGCACCGGATGACCGGCAACTCCGCACCCGAAGAGAAATTAGCGGAAGAACGAGGTGACCGAACGACCGGTGTCACCGTCACAGATCGAAACCAGCCGATGTCCGATCCTACCGGACGTCCAAACCTCCGTGAGCGACCGGATGACAGGTAGAGACCGGACGTTCGCTGCCAGTGTGCCCACAGCCTCGGGCTGATGCCCTTGTACCCCTTCACTTTGACCCCCATTTGCACTACGACTATAAATAGACTTCTCCCACCTCCTGGCTAGGGTCAGTGTTGATTTATCTCATTTGTTAGATAGAGCCTCGCTCATCCATCCGGATCTACTCCTTCGCGAGGGACTGACACCTCTTCGGAGAAGATCCACTTGGATTCAAGACCTCCCTCCGGAGAAGACCATGTTCAAGACATCCTCACGGAGAAGAATCGGTTACCCTATGTATCGTCCCTTGTTGGATTAGGATCTTGTATCACCTTGTGCCTCGATGATCTAGCACATGTCTGACATTATTCTTGTTGGTTGAGTGTTCTCTCGTGTTTTCCCCTCGTTCCCCTCCTCGTGTTCGTTGTGTTCCTCGTAGGGATCCGCTCCAAACAAGAAAGATCGGCCTCTAGGGTTCCAGCTTACATCATCTTGGTATCATGAGCCACGTTGATCACGATTTTGGAGCCCCTGCCCCATGATTTCTAGCTTGATTTTGTTGATTTCGTCCTAAATTCGAAAATCCCCACCAAAAATAGCCCCAATTTTTTTTGTGATTTGTTGGTGTGATGAAGTTTTGTTGGATTTGATCCATGGATTTGTGTTACCTCATGTTTCCCCCATCTTCTCCACCATTTCCATCCACAAAATCGCTCGGATTTGACCTCTCCACCATCCTCCACCATCAAAACGAGTTGTTCATCCCGTGCCCGAAATTGCCTAGGCACCGGACAACCGCTGGCCACCGGACATCCGGCGACCGGACGACCATTCTCCACTGGACGTCTGTTGAACGCCGACGAAACTGAACATTCTAAGTTCGGTTCTCCCCTGTTCCACCGCCACTTCGGCATACGCACTTGCATACCACTACCGCTTTAGGAAACCACCATCCTGTACCGTTTCACACTCCGACAAGTTTTGACACATTTTGGTCTTTGAGATTTTGATGTGTGGTTCCCGTGTCCTATTGTGTTTCGGCTATATAGGTACGGTTCGACATCATCATCACCACCGCTCATCTTCGCAAAGGACTCATCATCGCCAAGGACGGTAACCTCGACGACATCTTTGCCATTTCCATGCCATTGCATTGATAACCACATAGCTTACTTTTTGTGTTGCTTACCCATCAAGACTAGCCATTGAGTATTGTCGGCAACGTCACTTGTGCACATTAGTGATCATACTCCATAGCATACATACCATATCATAGTGGTGCATATCTTGGCATCATCTTTTGTGTCACAAAGTTGTCATCACATACACAATTGCTATCTTGGTTCGTGAAGTTTTGCATGAGAAAAGATCTCAAAAGTGAAAGAGCCAAACAAGCTTTTAATCAAAGAGAGAAAGAAAAGCAAAGAGCTTATAAGCAAGAACCATAGCATCATACTACTTTAAGATTGTCATATCCGATCATCTTGGATCATACCATTGGAACACCATACATATAGCATACTTGGGACAGAAGTCGTTGCATTTTTGCCTAGTAGGTTGTGCACAAGTTTCATATCCGCCTATTGTGTAATCGTGCTAGCGTCTCTCTAGTATTGTGCAACAAGGGCATTTTCGTGGACTCCACATTTTGGCTCATTTTTGGGTTGCACAATCCCACTTATCTATTTGCTTGTGTGTTTCCATGTACCACTACTTGCTTGGTCTACTTGTTGCATTTGCAAATTTGTGCATCTTTTCCAACATTATTGAAGCTCACTTACAATTGCATCAAATTTTGTGCCACCATCCTAACCAAGCTCCACCATAAGCTTTTACTTGTGTAGGTGTGAGAACCGAAAAATTTTGTACCAATTGTGCTATTTCATCGTCCGCATTTGAGTGATCTTTGATCCATCTTCAACATCGGTGAAGGTACATTTGGTATAAGTTCTTCTCTTTCTCCCACTCACATTTTGCTTGGAATGATGGATAGGCCAAGTTCTTCTACCAACCCACTCTTCATCGAGAAATACGATGACATGATATCATACGTCACCTAGAGCCACCTATTTGGTGCACAACGAGCTTTGCATCAAGAGCAACAAGAAATGAGCGACCGCATCGACAATCTCGCGACTGACTTTTGACTCTCTGAGCAACGAACAAGAGACTACTTCGACAACAAGCTCGACGCTCACAAGCAAGAGAACAATGCAAGAATGGATGATATCCATGCCTTGTTGGTGAACCGCCATCCTTCCACTTCTTCATACTCAAGACGGAGCCGCTCAAGTCGACACACCGATGACACCTTCTCCAGCTCAAGTACAACGACATTGAACACTCTACGCCGAGCCACACGTCAAGACCGTCATGCATCTTGAAATTCTCTACACGACAATCATTCACAAGAGCACATCGACGAGCAAGCACATCGTCCTCAACCAAACCAAGATCCTTTTGCACAAGCTAAAGAATGACAATGTCAACGTCGCCAAGAGGAAGAACAAGCGCGTCAATATCAAGACGAACAAGACGCCGAGGCTCAATGTCTTCAACAACAACAACGTGAAGCACAAACTCTTAAGGCACAACGTGCCCTTCAAGAAGCAAGTCGATCCATTGCCAAACGCAACCGTGATAGGCGCAATCAAGAGGAAGCACTTTGAGAAGAAATCCAAGAGCGGAACTACCAACCAAGAGTACAACGTCAAGGTCCTCCACCTCATCCTCAAGCTCGACAAGATCCTCCACAACCTCAAGTTCAACAACAGCAAGACGACTATGGACATCCTCCATGCCAAGAGAAACATGAGGTTGATTATCCTCCACGTCAAGGGCATCATCAGCACCCTCGACCACAACACAATGAAGAGCAACGCTACGACAAGCTCAAGTTCACCATGCCCAAGTTCGATGGAAGCAATGATCCCTAAGAGTACCTATCGGCATTGAAGGTCAAAAAATCTTTTGTTTGCACAAGTATGAGGAAGAGAAGAAGATCGCTATGGAATCACTTAAGTTCCAAGACTATTTGCTCATATGGTGGGAACAAGTCCTTGAGCGCCAAGAAGCAAGAGGTGAACCACCAATCACCACTTGGGCTCAAATGAAAGATGTCATGCGAGCACGTTTTGTGCCCACCTACTACAACTGCGATATTTTCAAGAAGCTCCAACTACTCATGCAAGGAACAAAGAGTGTTGAGGAATACTACAAGGAAATGGAGATAGACATGATACGAGCCAATCTCACGGAAGATGATGAGCAAACTATGGCACGTTTCTTGAATAGCCTCAATCATCCAATCAAGAAGATTGCCGACTTCCAACCCTACTCCAACCTCATTGAGCTCGTGCATCAAGCTACCAAAGCGGAACGCCAAGTGCAAGATGACTTCAATTACTCCAAGTACTCATCCAAGACCTACAGCTTCTCCAACAACCAAGCTTCAATGACTCCAAGAACTTCTACCTCAACCAAGCCATCTACAAGCAACAACGACAAGTCGAGTTACAAGGGAACTCAGACAACCTCAAGTTGTCCTCCTCCTACTACAAGCAACTTCAAGCCGCGCGCTTCATCATCTACTCCAACCGATGAGACCGTCAAGACAAGCTCCTTCAAGTTTTTCACTTGCGGCGGCCAAGGCCACAAGTCCTTTCAATGCACCAACAAGCGCACCATGATCCTCAATGACGATGGAACCTATGACTCCATGAGTGAAGAGGAAATGGAAGCCCTTGAGCAAGTGGCCATGCACAGGCGCGTGAACGAAGATGAAGATGATCAAGTCTTTTGTGATGAGGATTCGAGCCCCGCTCTCGTTGTCTCCAAAGTCTTAACTCTTCAACATCAACAAGACGAAGACTAAAGATGCCGCATCTTCCACACTAAGGCCGACATGAATGAAAGGTCCGTCAAGGTCATCATCTATGGAGTTAGTTGTCACAACTTGGCAAGTGAAGAACTATGCTCCAAGCTCCAATTGGTCAAGATGAAGCACCCGCACCCATACAAGGTCCAATGGCTAAGCGATTCCGGCACTATAAAAGTTGAGCATACGGTCAAGGTTTCCTTCAAAATTGGAGCATATTAAAACACTTTGGAGTGTGATGTCGTCCAGATGTCCGTTTTCCACCTCCTTCTTGGTCGACCATGGCAATTTGACCGAGGCGTCATCCACAACGGGCGTACCAATCACTATAGCTTCAAGATGAAAGGGAAGGAATATGTGCTACGACCTATGTCTCCTAGTCAACTGATCACCGACAAGCAAGCCACCCATCATGGAGAAAAGAGTGAGAAAGTGATCCACCCAAAAGAGAGTGAGAGCCACAAGCCAAAACCGAGTGCCTCCACGATGAGCGACAAGAAAAACTTCATCCTATTTGCCACCAAAAGTGATATGAGAGAAGTGTGTGAGAACCCATCGAGTGTTATGCACTTTATCCTTGTGTGCAAGGACAAGGCACCAAAAACTAACACCTCTCACGATCTACCTTTAGTGTTGTCTTCTCTTTTGCAGGAATTCCAAGATGTTTTCCCCGATGAGCTACCTCTGGGTCTACCTCCACTATGTAGCAACCCGACCTCAGATGGTCAAGTATCTGTGCTTAAGTGTCATCCCTGGATCGGTATGCTGACACACACAATACTCGAGGATTTATAACAGAGGTAAATCACATGTATAAAACAATGTAAATACTATTAGCTCAATCCATACAACGGAAGAAACAACAAGGTTGTGGATTCCCATCAACACCAACGTCATGGTTGAGTGTAGAAATAGTAACCCTAATGTATCACTTACTCATCGTA
This sequence comes from Triticum aestivum, assembly GCF_018294505.1. Classification (NCBI taxonomy): domain Eukaryota; kingdom Viridiplantae; phylum Streptophyta; class Magnoliopsida; order Poales; family Poaceae; genus Triticum; species Triticum aestivum. The sequence goes on from NC_057810.1 coordinate 398,234,016, forward strand.
AGAAATCCTGCAACATGAGACGTTGCAGCCATGTAGGTCAGTACATTGAATGTACTGGCAAATTCACACCATAGGATAAATGATGAACAATAGCTATCACTACATGCATATCTGGCTGGTGGAAAGCTCTAAGTTTATTTTTGCACAAAGCCAGTTTTCCCTACAACAAAGGAATATAATTTATTTAACTACAAAGTTTGTTGAAAACATTGAGAAGGTTCCTCCAACTCAATCCCAAATTAATAATCATCAACCCAACAAATTATTTAAGTAACGTGATGAGATCAACATGATAATCCAAGAACTAGATACTCAAGATGTCCATAATCGGGGACACGGCTAACCATGATTAGTTTGTACACTCTACAGAGGTTTGCACACTTTTCCCCACAAGACTCGATCTCCTCCGTTGGATTTCTCGCACTACAAGGTGTTTGAGAAACGGATGGCCGAGACACAGTCTTTCATAAACATTTACTCTCTACTCTGGGCGGACTGGTACACCTACAACCCCCCTACATCTGCTAGTCCACCTCCTCGAGAGCTCACGCAACTTACTCAATTTTGTCAGAGCCCATAATGGCTTGTGGCTGCACACAGAAGTTTCTAGCATGAATAATCTTATGACCCCTTTGAGCCTGGGTGGCATTCCATAGGGTGATCACACGGGTACTCCGGGATCCCCTTGGGCAAGCACTGGGATCTCCAGGTGCCCAGGGAAACCACTGGGTGCTCCAGGGTGCCCCAACCATTCCACCCAGATGTGTATTAAAGTAGCCACCTTAAGTTAAACCTTTAATAATAACTCTCAAATCTGTCATGAATCACTCAAACCAAACCACGTCTACGGGCATATCATAGCAGTATAAGCATAACATAGTAAGTCCCAAAGGTTTGATAATAAACAGGGCAATATGTTCTACCTCATCATCTACTTCCCAAAACCCACATGTTATCAAACCTACTCATGCAATGTTTGATGGTTGAAACTAATGCATAAAAACTAGGTATGAAAAATATGATCAAAGTGTGAACTTGCATGTACTGTTGATGAAGAACCTCCACACTCAACTCCTGATAGTTCTACTCATCACACTCCGTTCAATCTATCGCGAGCAAGCAATAGCAATCACACATAAGCAATCACTCAAAGGATCGGGAAGAACGAAGAAGACAATTCCGAAAACATCAAAACCAAGCGAATAACTCTTGCAACATAAAACAATTTCTAACAGTACCAAAATTAAGTGAATTTAGGCTTATCAGAAAGTTTAGGTCAAGAGCTTCGATTTGCAAAAAGAATCAACTAAATCGGAGTTATAAAACTCGAGTTATGAACAAAAGAAGTTTGAATTCAAATCTATTTGAAATCAAATTTTAAACTTTCAAAAATGTGTTAAGTTGTTTATCTAGATAGAGGGGTTCATAACGAAGAAGTAGGCAATTGTTTCGTCTAATTCTGACTAACGAGCAAAAAGTAGTGATCGTTTGAAGAACAGGGACTATTTTGTAAATAAACTAATCACAAATGGGTCCCTGACCGAAATAACAGAAAAAGAAAAGACTAAAAAGTGAACGTTCGTTTATCTAATCTAAACAGCGGACGTTCGCTGTATAATAAAAACAAAAAAACCATATCTAGGATTTTTTTTAAGAAAACCGAGCTAAACATTTAATCGGGCCGGGGGTGGTTTTGTTACTGGTTCTGGGGGGTTTTTCGTCGAAAACCGGCGGCGGCGGCGGGTTGGCAAGCTCCGGCAAGGGGGCGCGGGGCTCCGGCGACGGAAGTTGGTGGCGCGGGGCGGCGGCACTGGCTACGGCAGGGTGTGGCGGCTGCGCGGCGGCGAGTGGCGCGGGGCGGCGGCGCTAGGCGGCGAGGAGAGGCGGCGGCAGATCTCGTCGACGGCGTGGCGGTTGGCAAGTGTGGCGGCAAGATGCGAGGGGAGAGGAGAGACAGGGCCCGCAGTTGCGGCCTTTATAGGCGAGAGGGGCGCGGGTGGCTTGGAGGAGGGGCCGGGTCGGCGCCGGAGTCCGGAGACGGTACGGCGGCGACCGGTGTGCTCGGGCGGGACTTCGCCTGGGGTCGGTGGCGATGGCGCGCACGGGCTGGGCCGCGGCCTGGCTGGGAGCTGGGCCGGCCCAGTCGGGGGAAAAGTGTTTTTTTTACATTTTCCAGAAAAACAAAAAAATAGAAACAATATAAATAAAAAAATATTATATAGGCATATAATATATCAAAATTTTCAGAAAAATATTTTCTATGACTTGAACATTTTCTAAAGTCAAATAAAGTCCAAAAAAATTCAAATAATTCAAACAGTGCTACTGCTACAATAAAATCCAATAAAAATCATTTTAAAAATACCAAAATGGTTTCAAATTTATTTCTCTCCAATTTCTATTGTAGGGATTCATTTTACCCTATTTTCCGTATATATTTTTTTGGAGAAAATAATTTGAATAAAACTCAAATAAGTCCAAATTGAAAATAATTTTCAAAGGGACTTTAAATTGGATTTCTTTTAAACTCCCAACTCATATTTCATATGTTTTGAAGAAGTCATTTTATCTTCTGTCATGAAAATCATTGAGTTGCTTAAAGTTTCTGAATTTGAAAATATTTCCAAATGAAATTCAAATCTTTCCAAAGACCCTTTTCATTTATAGTGGAAGAAGTCATATCATCTTCTCTCTAGAGTTTTGTATTTGGAAAGAATTTGAATTCATGGAGATCATAAATGCAAAATGAAAGTTTGGGAAAGTCCTTTTATTCCCTCTCATTTAACATTCAAATAGTTTCAAATTTCACTCAGTTTCATACAGCACATGACACAAGAAATCAAAACTATCTATTTAATATAACATTCCAAAATTTAGAATTTTGGGATGTTACACACTACGAGGCATTGAGCACCGAATCGACCTCATGCCCAGAGCACCTCTACCTAACAAAGCTCCATACAGCGCAACCCCAAAGAAACTAAGGAGATCCGACGACAAGTACAACAAATCATCGACAACGGACATGTACGTCAAAGCTTAAGCCCTTGTGCCGTTCTGGTTATACTTGTGCCCAAGCAAGATGGTAGTTTTCGCATGTGCTCAGATTGTAGACCCATCAATGCTATCACCGTTCATTATAGGCATCCCATTCCTCGCCTAGATGATATGCTAGATGAACTTAGTGGTGCCACCATTTTCTCAAAAATTGATTTAAAAAGTGGCTATTATCAAATCCGCATACAAGAAGGCGATGAATGGAAAACGGCTTTCAAAACAAAATTTTGGCTTATACAAGTGGTTTATTATGCCCATGAGTTTATCGAAAGCTCCCAGTACTTTCATGCGTCTTATGCATTTTGTGCTTTGTCCTTACATTGGAGTGTTTGTCATGGTCTACTTCAATGACATACTTGTTTTTAGCAAATCCATGAAAGATCATCTTAATCACGTTAGGGCTGTTTTGCAAACTCTTCGTAAGGAACGTCTTTATGCCAACATGGAAAAGTGCACGTTTGGTGTTGACAAACTTGTTTGTTTGGGTTTCGTTGTTTCCTCAAAGGGTGTCCATGTTGATGAATCTGAAATTGAAGCAATTAAAACTTGGCCCCAACCCACCAATTTGCAACAAGTGCGTAGCTTTCTTGGCCTTGAGGGTTTCAATCATTGCTTTGTGAAAGACTTTAGCACCATCGGCCCACCTTTCCATGCCTTGAGTAAGAAAAATGCTCCTTTTGTTTGGGGACCTTTGCAATGTACCGCTTTTGATGAGCTCAAATCTTTGCTTACTCATGCTCCTATTCTTGCTTTACCCAACTTTGACAAAACTTTTGAGGTTCATTGCGATGCATGTGGTACCGGAATTGGAGGAGTTTTGATGCAAGAAAAACGAGCTACTGCATATTTTAGTGGAAAACTCTCCGGTGCTCAACTTAACTATCCCATCTATGACAAAGAATTGTATGCTTTAGTATGTGTGCTACATGTTTGGGAACATTATCTTCGACCGCATGAGTTTGTCATACATACCGATCATGAAACACTTAAGTACTTAAAAGGTCAAACCATGTTGAACAAGCATCATGACAAATGGAGTGAATTTACAGAGTCTTTTCCTTATGTCATCAAGTACATCAAGGATAAGGAAAACGTAGTGGCGGATGCCCTTGCACGCATATGCACGCTTGTCACTAATCTTGGATTGAATGTTATTGGCTTTGAGCACATAAAAGACTTGTATGCGCATGATCCTACCTTTTCTACTCCTTATGCTAAGTGTTTGACGGATACATCTTGGGAACAATATTACATCAAGGATGATTATCTCATGAGAGCTAACAAACTTTGCATTCCCGAGTCTTCTCTTCGTTTGCTCCTTTTGCAAGAGGCTCATGGAGGTGGACTCATGGGACACTTTGGACGCGACAAGACATTCGCCACGCTCTCCAAGAACTACCTTTATCCCAAGATGTTCCGCGACGTTTCACGATTCACCAACCGATGCTCTACATGTCGCAAAGCTAAGTCTAAAACTCAATCCCATGGTCTTTACATGCCTCTTCCTATTCCTTATCAACCATGGGAAGACATTAGCATGGTTTTTGTACTTGGCTTTCCTAGACCTCAAAATGGAAAGGATTCCATGTTTGTTGTTGTGGATCGATTTTCTAATATGGCACATTTCATTCCATGCAACAAGATAGATGATGCTTCACATATCGCCAATCTCTTTTGTAGGACATCTTGCGACTCCATGGAGTACCAAAGACAATTGTCTCGGACCGCGATGTCAAGTTCTTGAGTTACTTTTGGAAGACGCTATGCGCCACTCGGAATCAAGCTCTTATTCTCTTTGGCATACCATCCTCAAACCGACGGCCAAACGGAGGTGACAAACCGTACACTCTCCACTCTACTCCACATGTTGATCAAGAGGAATATCAAGGAGTGGGAGGAGTTCCTACCCATCGCTGAGTACGCCTACAACCGCACAGGACATTCAACTACCGGCAAGTCCCCCTTCGAGGTCGTCTATGGCTTCAACCCATTGTCCCCATTGGACATTCTACCTCTTCCACTATAAGAGCGCACCAACATGGACGCGAGTGCACACGCGAGCTACCTCAAGAAGATGCATGAAGAGATAAGGACCACCATCGAGTGCCAAGTACAACGACTCGCGACCAAGCTCAACATCAACAAGCAACCCATGATATTCGACATTGGAGATCTCGTGTGGCTACACCTTCACAAGGACCGCTTCCCCAACGAACGCAAGTCCAAACTTCTACCTCGAGTCAATGGACCTTTCAAGGTGCTAGCATGCTACAACAACAAAACCTACAAGATCGACCTCCCACACGACACGAACAACGTGAGCGACATCTTCAATGTCAAGGACATGTCGCCATACCATGGTGATGAAGCTTTAGATCCGAGGTCGGATCTTTCCCAAGGGGGGGGAGATGATGCGGAGCATCCCATGATCATCCCCATGGATGTACCTACATCCCCCTCGACACCACTTGGACCTATGACAAGAGCTCGAGCAAAGGCAATCAAAGATAAGATGAACTCGATCCTCTCCGAAATATTCCTTTCTACACATGAGTCATGGCTACTACCTCAAGCAGAAACATTATGTGTGATCAGGTACTTAGAAGAAGGCCCCAGAATAGCTACATTCAATGGCCAAGACGGCGAGGACACCGAGCATGAAGGACAAAAAGAAGGGACGCTAAAGATGTCACAGCCACCGGACGACCGGTCGGGACCGGACGTCGAGCGCCTGGAGCCCAGCCTGCCCAAGACCCAGCTGACGCATGCTACAACAAGCAGACGACCGGCCTGGACTGGGCATCCAAGGACACATCCCAGCGAGCGGACGACCGACCCGCAATGGATGACCAGCAACTCGGCACCCGAAGAGAAATTAGCGGAAGCACGATGTGACCGGACGACCGGTGTCACCGTCACAGAACGAAACCAGCAGATGTCCGATCCTACCAGACCTCCAGACCTCCGTGAGCGACCGGACGACCGGTAGAGACTGGACATCTGCTGCCTGTCTGCCCGCAGCCTCGGGCTGATGCCCTTGTACCCCTTCACTTCCACTGTAGGGACCCGACCCGAATGGATCAAGTCTCTGTGCTTAAGTGTCATCCCTGGATCGGTATGCTGACACACACAGTACTCGAGGATTTATAACAGAGGTAAATCACATGTATAAAATAGCGTAAATACTATTACCTCAATCCAAAATAGCAGAAGTAACAAGGTTGTGGATTCCCATCAACACCAACGGCAAAGTTGAGTGTAGAAATCGTAACCCTAACGTATCACTTACTCGTCGTAAGATCCTGCAACAGGAGACGTTGCAGCCACAAAGGGTCAGTACATTGAATGTACTGGCAAATTCACACTGTAGAGCAGTGCTGAAATATGGCTATCACTACATGCATATTTGGCTGGTGGAAAAGCTCTATGGTTACAGTTTTGTGTAAAGCCAATTTTTCCCTACTGCAAAGGAATAAATTTTATTTAACTATCATGGTGGTTGTTAAACATTCAGAATGGTTGAGAGCATTCTCAATCCCAATTAAGCATCATCATTAAAACCCAACAAAATTAATTAAAGTAACATGATGAGATTCACATGATAATCCAAGTACTAGACACTCAAAACGTCAATAACTGGGGACATGGCTAATCATGATTAGTTTATACACTCTCCAGAGGTTTGCGCACTTTTCCCCGCAAGACTCGATCGCCTCTGTTAGATTTCTCGCACTACCTGATGTTTGAGAAATGGATGATCGAGACATAGTCTTTCAGAAGCGCTAGCACCTTACGATGGATAGACCGGTACACCTACTTTCCCCTACATCTGCTAGTCTACCCTGTAAGAGTTCGCACAACTTAATCAACTATGCCAGAGCCCATAATAGCTTGTGGCTGCACACAGAAGTTTCTAGCATGAATAATCTTATGATCCCTTTGAGCCTGGGTGGCGGTCCATAAAAAAACAGGCAATCCTGGTCTACCCAGGTGCCTAGACAGGCAATCCTGGAATAACCAGGTACCTCAATCCACCCAGATGTGTATTATTGTTGCCACCTTAAATAAACCATTAATTAACAATCTCACATTTGTCATGGAAATTCACTCAAACCCAATCCACGTCTACAAGCATAGCATGGCATAATAAGCAAACGTAGAAGTAACTCCCAAGGGTTTGATAATAAAATAGGTAATAGGTTCCGACCTCATCAACTACTTCCCAATACCCACATGTTATAAATCCTACTCATGCAATGTTTGAGGGTTGAAACTAATGCATAAAAACTGGGTATGAAAAGGGATATGATCAAAGTGTGAACTTGCCTGCAATGTTGATGAAGATGATTCGCACTCAAAACTCTTGATAGTTCTACTCGTCACACTCCGGTCAATCTATCGTGAGCAAGCAATAGTAACCACACATAAGCAATCACTCAAAAGATCGGAAAGAACGCAGAGAACAACTCGGAAAACATCAAAACCAAGCAAAATAACTCTTGCAGCATAAAACAATTTCTAACAGTACCAAAACTATGTGAATTTTGCCTTATCAAAAAGGTTAGGTCAAGAGCTTCGATTTGCAAAAAGAATCAACTCAAACGGAGTTATAAAACTCAAGTTACGATCAAACGAAGTTCAAATACTAAACTGTTTGAAATTCAAATTTTAAACTTTCAAAAACATGTTTAAGTTGGTTATCTGGATAGAAGAGATCATAACGAATAAGTAGGCATTGGTTTCTTATAATTCCAACTAACGAGCAGAAAGTTGTGAGCGTTAGAGGTCCAGGGGCTAACCTGTAAATAAAATATTCACAGACGGGTCCCTGGCCGAAATTAAAAAAGAAAAGAAAAGTGAAAAATCTAAATAAGTGTTTTGTAGTATGCTATGAGTACTTTGTTCACATAACATGGTTGGTAATCTTGTATGTCCTATGCCTTTGTTTCATGCTTGCAAACATGCTACCATAATGTTGGTGTTTTACACTTGCTGAAACTGTTTCAACATTCAATCTTGTCTTGTTGGTTCCCACTAATACATGAGTCATATGTATATGATTCCATGATGTTATTTCTCTTTGTTATGTGTACTTTCATGCCATGCCCCTGGTTGCTATATAAACTTGCTGTAGCTTGTCTCTTTCTTGCTCTCAATTCGTCATCATATTAACTCTCCTCATGCATATGCTCCTGTGTTAGAAAGTTACATTTTGCATTGATCATATTGGTTTAATCTTTATGCCTATGAACCTTAACCTTAATGATATTTGAAGTATGTTATCTGTACATAAAGTTCATGTCAAGTTTATGCTCATTTGGTTCCTGTAGCATGTTGTTTTGATGTTTGCAAAGTGCCTACTTGCTGTTTTGGACATATTGATGTTATATCTTGTTTGGAGTGTATGTGTTGCACCGTTGCTCCATTTTGAGCATGCTCTATATGAAAATTGCTTGAGTTTGCATGTAGTTTCATATTATCATGTTGCATAATGTTTTGAGAGTGTTTGCTTGATGTTTGAATGCATTTTTGCATCATGCCATGTTTCACTTGTTTTGCTCATATCTTCTAGCTCGTAGCTCCGAACTAAATGAACCTTATATGTAACTTGACTAGAATTTCGAGTAGATCATCTTGGTGCATCTTAACTTGCTGGTTAACAACTTGAACATAAGGTTTGTTAAGATTTGGACCAGTTTCGAAAGTTGCATATGAGGACTTACCGGATTTGTTATATGTTGTTTCCGGCCTCATTTAAACTTGCTTTGATGTGATGTTCTTGTATGCACCATCCCTTGCCATGAGTAGCATCATATAGCCTTGTCATGCATCATACTTGGTTAAGCATCATGTCATGTTTATGTGTTGTGTGTTTACCATGTTGTTTGCTTCTTTCCGGTTGTGCTTCTTCTCAATAGTTCATGTTTCGTTGCGATCGTGAGGATTCGTTCGTCTACGCTTGGTTTGTCTTCATCCGTTCATCTTATTCATGGACTCATTCTTCTTCCTAGCAGGATTTCAGGAAAGATGACCGTTATCCTAGATCTCACTACTATCATTGCTATGCTAGTTGCTTCGTTCTATCGCTATGCTGCGCTACCTATCACTTGCTTATCAAGCCTCCCAAACTACCATGTTAGTCTCTAACCTTTTTCACCCTTCCTAGCAAACTGTTGTTTGGCTATGTTACCACTTTGCTCAGTCCCTCTTATAGCGTTGTTAGTTGCAGGTGAAGTTGAAGATTCCTCCATGTTGGAACATGATTACGTGGGATATCACAATATCTCTTATTTAATTAATGCATCTATATACTTGGTAAAGGATGGAAGGCTCGGCCTTATGCCTGGTGTTTTGTTCCACTCTTGTCGCCCTAGTTTCCATCATACCGGTGTTATGTTCCTTGATTTTGCGTCCCTAACACGGTGTGGGCTTATGGGCCCCTATTGACAGTCGCTTTGAATAAAACTCTTCCAGCAAGGCCCAACATTGGTTTTAACATTTGCCATAATAATACTTGAACCTAATAATTAATTGGCATAGGGTGTCATGAACCCGAAGATTTTGTTCTACATAGCAGGGAGGGGCCATCGCTGATGGTGTTGGTCCCAAACTAGAGCACTGTGCGGGGTCGCCCCGAGGCAACCCGGGTTATTTTGGCACCTGTATGGCCTGAGACTAGATACACGCGGCTACTATCAGGGTGTCAACACGCCGGGAGGCTTTGCTGGATCAGTTTTACCACTGTCGAAATGTCTTGTGCACCGGGATCCCGAGTCTGATCGGATGTCCCGCGATGGAGGATTGTCTTTAAACTTTCGAAAGCTGTGCCCGTGGTTATGTGGCAGATGGCAATTTTTAATGTCCGGTTGTAGATAACTTGACACCAGATTCGAACTAAAATACCCAACGGCATGTGTAACTGTGATGGTCTCTTTTCGAGTGGGTCATGAAGTGAACACGGTGGGGTTATGTTTGAACGTAATTAGTTCATGTTCACTTTGTGATCATTACTAGTTTGCGACCGTTTGCGTAGCTTCTCATCTTATTCTTGTACTCGTAAGTTAGCCACCATACATTGCTTAGTCTCTTGCTGCAGCCTCACCACTTATCCATTCCATACGCATTAAGCTTTCCTAGTCTTGATACCCATGGTAATGGAATTGTTGAGTCCTCGTGGCTCATAGATTACTACAACAACGGTTGCAGGTACAGCTAATGCGATGATCATGACGTGAGAGCGATGCTTGCTTCCTTTGAGTTCTTCTTCTACTTCATCATTCAGGGGATAGCTTCCTGGGCTAGCAGGGTGGATGTGGTTTGAGTTTCTATTTGTGTTTCATCCGTAGTTGGATGTTGCTCTTGTGTATGATGTTATTGTATTCATGTGACATTGTATGCCTTTTGTATGTATCCCAACTATTATGTAATGGTACGATGTAATGATATCCACCTTGCAAAAGCATCTCCAATATGCGCTTCTATCCTTGGTGGGACCTTCGAGTTCCTTTAGGATAGGGTCGCATATTGGGCGTGACACAAAGTTGATTGCAAGTCCACATCAGGCACATGTCACTTTCTTGGACGATCTCTTGTCTGTTGGTCTTTAAAGAAGCAGAACTATGTATCACTCTCCACTGCTGAATCTAAATACATTGCTGCTGGATCTTGTTGCGCTCAGCTTCTTTAGATGAAGCAAACTATCAGGGATTATGGCATCAACTTGAAGCATGTGCCACTCTACTGCGACAATGAAAGCGCCATCAAGATTACCAACAATCCAGTACAGCACTCGAAGACAAAGCACATTCAGATCCGTCATCACTTTCTCAGATATCTGAATGTGCTTTGTATACAACATTCACTTATAGCTATGTCTTAAGATTTGCTATTTTCTAAACTAAATGAATGTGATCGAACCCTAACCCCTTCTATGCTTATCCCTCAAATTCTCTCTGTCTCTTCATATGCATTCTGTTGACATATGTCAAATGACTTCACTGTGTCCTTGTCAGCTGAAGATACAAAGACACGAATTTAAAACAACTTTTAATGCTCTTATCTCTTTTGCCTAAATACCGGAGAAGCCAGAAAGACCACTCGACAAACCAGGCGCGCGTGAGATCATGGCACAACCCTTGATCAGTTGCATGCTTGCCATGTGTCCACCAGAGATGAGCCGCCAGGGGCACCTGCATAATTGCACTATGCCGCCCTTTCTCCTTATAAATACTTCGCCTCCACGCGGTCATTATCTCTTATCCCACCTCGCCATCTCGCTCAAACCCTAGTGCCACTGCTAGCCTCAGTCGACGCCGGAGATGAAGCACTTTGTTGCCGGGACCTCTCCGATGCCACCTTCACGCTGGTCGCGGACATCGTCCTCTCCACTGCCGCCATAGGTGTCTTCTGCCACCAACTTAGGGCGCGGGAGATTGGACTGCTCAGCCTCCTTCCGCCTCGTCAAGCAGTTCATCATGCGGTAAATAAGACTCAAATTTTACCGTTCGTTTGATCCGTTGAAACTGTCCAAATCTTGCAAAAGTTGTTTCTTCACTACAAATCCACATCCTTCTATTTCTATATAACATAACTTGCAAGTATCTTCACTTATGTATCACAACTAGTTCGATTCCTCACTAGTACTTATTCATGAATTCGTACAAATCTGGAACCAACTCACATCGGTAAGTGAATGTCTTCACGCTATGAGGTCAATGTCTTCAAACTGATTTATCTTCAAAATATTCTGAGAATGCATATGACCTCTTCCCCTTTCCTCGCATCTCTAATGCCGTCACAGGTACATGTCTGTGGGAGAATCCCTTGATTCTCATAGTCTGCATTCATTTGCAGAATTCTTACAGCATCAAATTGAATCACTTGAAGCAAGTACCTACCTGACCAGTCGTCGGAAGCCAAACACATTGTGAAGCCTTTCAGTTTGAATCCAATGGCGTCTGCCAAATCTGCAAACAAAGGTGGCAGGAAACACCGTAACAACACTGCTTTGGATCTGCCTCCAGATCTCTATGAACTATACAAGTCTGATCCAGATGAAACCTATTCATCTCGCAACTCCAGAATCCAATTGATTCGAAGATACAAGGCAGAACAGTGGTTTCTGTATTGCTCCATGACTCTAGAATACCCTGCTAAAAATGCTATATGGCACCCGTGGGACGATATCCTTTACAAGAAGCTGTAGCCCATGACCAAGGCCGAACCCATAGCCAAGGGCTTCTATCCTTTCATGGTCAGAGGACCTCAGCTTGAAGATGCCGACCATCCAGTCTCTGATGGTGTCGCGACAAGGAATTTTTGGAGGAAAATTATCAGTTTGCAAAGGTTTCTGCAGCTAAGAACAAGAAGGAATTCATACTTGACTTCAACCCTGGTCCAGCTGCTCCAAGGCTAGATGGCAATCATGAAGCTAATCAAAATATCATTGGCCCCTTCAATAGCTTCGATGGGCTTCTCTTTCACATTGCTGCACAAAGGGCCACAACTGATCAATCTACTACAGAAGAGGAATCTGAGGATGTTTCAAAGTCCCTGAAGCCAAAGAAAAAGTCAAAGGCTTCTAAACCTGCTACTGCACCAAAAGCTTCATGAGTGAAGCCATTGAAATCTGCACCTCCTGAATCCAGTGTGTAGTCTGAGGATCAATCATACATCTCCAAGAAGTCCAAGAAGCCAAAGAAGATCTCTGGGATGACCTCACCCCAGCTAGCATTTGCACAATGAGGAGAATGTTATTGATCTATCAAGTGATGAAGATCTTGCTGATGATGCTCTGGAAATGCTTATCAAGAGCAAGCAAAAGGCCGAAATCTTCAAAGATTTGCCCCTCTTCGATGCAGATATACTCAACAACTTCATTGATGAATGGTTTGAAGATCCTTCTCTCACCATTGACGATCTACAGCTTCCCATTGACATTAGTGTCACATTTCAAGGCAGCATAGCCAAGGAGCTTGCTATAGCTTAGAAAATTGTTGAGCTGAGGAACAACATTGACTAAGAGAAGGCCCAGTTCAAGAAGCACATTGCCAATCTCAGTGTTGCTGACGTTCAAAATTTGAAGCAAATGATGATTGCTCTCAAGGCTCAGTTCAAGAAGAAGCGCCAGGAAGCCAAAGGCTCTCGTGAGCACCTGAAATATTATGCTGAAAAATGCGTTCAGGCTCACAATGAGGCTGTGAAGAGAAAGGCTCTTGGGCGACCAGGCATCAACGCCAAGCTGGCTGCCAAGAAGAAGAAGCTTGCTGAAGCTGAACCTGAAGCCCCAAGGCAGGAAAAGCCAAGCATTGTCTTCCCTGCCAGTATGACTAGGACGAAGACAAAGGTCCCTTCTGTAGCTTGTGAACAAAAAGATTAAGCTAGCTAAGGCTGAAGACAAGAAGAGGAAGCACTAGGATACCTCTGATGCTGCTCCCTCCTAGAAGAAGCTCAAGACAAAGTCTTAAAAGTCTTCACACCAAGCCCGTGCTGCTCCCCAAGAGCCATTGAATGTTGAATCTATTTCTGTTGCACTAGCAGCCTCCACCAATCGCGAGCGTCATGTCGTTGTGCATGAGCCTGCTTCCACAGAGGCTCATGAATCTGAAGACATTCCAGCTGTTGAATCCACTGCAGCTAAAGACATTGGTCAAGATGACAATGTTGATGATGAAGTCCTTCCTCAGCTTGAGCCCAACCCGGTATCATCGCCTGGTCCTATGAGCAGTGAACTGATAAGAATTGGCGGTCCCACGTTGGCAATCACACAAAATGTGTCCTGGGAAGAGCAACACCCCAGCTCCCCATTTCATGAGTTCATTCCCCGCACTCCACCCGCTCATGTCACCACTCCGGTGCTTGAGACGCCTCAAGAGACTCTAGAAGACATGGAGAATACCAATCCTTCACCAAAAGAATCACCCTCTTTTCGAAGGCTTCACAAAGGCCGAAGTCCCTCATTCTGCATGCCAAGCATTCCTAAAGAGGATGTGCAAAACACAAGCTCAGTGGAATGTCAAGTGTTTCCTGAAACCATCCGTTTAGCACCTGCACAAGAATCAAAAGCCAAAGAGGCTGAAGATATTTCGGCTGCATCAGCTGATGAAGAAAAAGAAGAAAATCATGAAGTTATTCCCCATCCCAGTGATCCTGTTGTTCAGGAGGAAGATGTGATTGTGCCAGACCCTCCAGTCCATGAAACCACTGATGTTGAGGCAAATGCAGCTGCCACTACCACAACTGAAGCCAATGACGTGGTATTTGACTTTGGAGTGCCACGATAATTGTGCGTCATGTCTGGGTCTAATATTTCCTGTAAAGGGGGTAACACCACCACCACAGTTTCTTGAAGATTTTCATTTGGCGTCATGACTGCATTATCTTCATATTTGGTTTGTCCTCAACATTGGTTTATCATCAAGGTTTATCTTCGCAATGTTGTCTTGGTCTTCACTAATATATATATATATATATATGTGTGTGTGTGTGTGTGTTCTGTCCTCTATAAAACTCACTTATAGCTATGTCTTCAAATTTGCTATTTTCTGAACAAAGTGAATGTGATCAGACCCCAACTCCTTCTGTTCTTATCCCTCAAATTCTCTATGTCTCTTCATGCATTCTGTTGACATGTGTCGTATGTCTTCACTGTGTCCTTGTCAGCTAAAGATATAGAGACACACAAATAAAACCACTTTTAATGCTCTTATCTCTTTTACCTAAATACCAGAGAAGCCGAAACAAGCACTCGTCAAACCAGGCGTGCGTGGGATCGTGGCTCAACCCTCAATAACTTGCATGCTTTCCACATGTCCTCCAGATGTGAACCGCCAGGGGCACCTACGTAATTGCATTGCGTTGCCCTTTCTCCTTATAAATAGTTCACCCCCACGCGGTCATTATCTCGTCTCCCACCTCGCCATCTCACTCAAACCCTAGCACCACCGCTAGCCTCAGTCGACGCCGGAGACAAAGCGCTTTGCTACCGTGACCTCTTCGACGCCATCTTCACGCTGACTGCGGACATCATCCTCTCCGCCGCCGCCGTAGGTGTCTTCCGCCGCCAAGTTAGGGCGTGGGAGATTGGACTGCTCGGCCTCCTTCCGCCTCGTCAAGAAGTTCATTTTGCAGTAAATAAGACTCAAATTTTACCGTTTATTTGATCCATTGAAACTGTCCAAATCTTGCAAAAGTTGTTTCTTCACTACAAATCCACATCTTCTGTTTCTGCATCTCATAACTTAAGTATGTTCACTTATGTATCACAACTAGTTCGATTCCTCACTTGTACTTATTCATGGATTTGTACAAATCTGGAACCAACTCACATCGATAAGTGAATGTCTTCGCGCTATGTGGTCAATGTCTTCAAACTAATTTATCTTCAAAATCTTCTGAGAATGCATATAACCTCTTCCCCTTCCCTCGCATCTCTAATGCAGTCACAGGTACATGTTCGTGGGAGAATACCTTGGTTATCATAGTCTGCATTCATTTGCAAAATTCTTACAACATCACATTGAATCACTTGAAGCAAGTTCCTGCCTGACCAGTCATCGGAAGCCAAACACAATTGTGCAACCTTTCAATTTGAATCCAATGGCATCTAACAAATCAGCAAAAAAGGTGGCAGGCAACGCCGTAACAACACTTGTTTGGATCTGCCTCCAGATCTCTATGAACTATGCAAATTTGATCCAGATGAAACCTATACACAGAGCAAGTCTAGAATCCAATGGATTCGAACATACTAGGCAGAACAATGGTTTCTGTATCGCTTCGTGACTCCAGAATACGCTGCTAAAAATGCAATATGGCGCCCGTGGGGCAATATCCTCTACAAGAAGCTGCATCCCATGACCAAGGCTAAAGCCATAGTGATGCGGAGAATCCTACGGTCATGCCCATGGACCTACCTTCGTCTCCCACGACACCTCTTGGACCAATGACAAAAGCCCGTGCTAGAGCTATCAGAAACGAGGTTAACTCTCTCCTTGTTGAACTCACCTTTGATCCACTTGAGACATGGCTGCTACCTCAAACGGAGATGCTTTGTGTGCTTATGTACCAATGAAGCAACCAAGGATAAGTGTGCAAGATGAACATCAAGAGCATGAAGACAATCTGCCCAGCCCAGAAGGACCGGTACAACTGCCCATGTACCGCCAGGGCGGTACAACCGCCCAACTACCGCCCAACAACCGGTCCAGCTTCTGCGATCGAGCGATGCAAGGCCAGTACTGCACAGGTTGTACTGGTAACTGCCAAAAGACCGGTACAACCGCCCCGACAACCGGTTCAACCACTGCTCCCTTTGGCGTACACCTCTAGGAACCAGCGCCTGGACTCCCAGCGGTACTACCGCCCCCATGACCGCTACAACAGGCCTATCTGCGCATAGTATATCAGGCCTCCGGCTCATGTATCCTCTACCACTTACCCCTTCATGGCTTAGCACTATATATAGACCCCCTCCTCCTCCTAGTTACGGTTAGCATTGTGATAGCTCATATTTATGATAGAGCTTTGCTCATCCACTTGGTTACTTCTCCTCGGAGCTCATGACCTCTTCGGAGAAGATCTCCCAAGCGGATTCAAGACCCCATCACGGGAAGATCTTCAAGACCTCCTCTCGGAGAAGACCCTTTGTATCGTCCCTTGTTGACTTTGAATCATGTATCACTCTTTGTGTTTCAAGGATCTAGCATATGTGTGGCTATATCCTGTTGGTTGAGTGATTTCTCTCGTGTTTTCCTCATGTTCCCCTCGTTTCCCCACTCGTGTTCTTCATGTCCTTGGTAGGATTCCCTCCAAACGTGAAAGATTGGGCATCTAGGGTTCTACCCTACATCATCTTGGTATCATGAGCCATGTTGATCACGATTTTGGAGCCCCTACCCTCTTTTTCTAGCCTAATTTTGTTGTGTTCTTCCCCAATTACGAAAATCCCCACCAAAAATAGCCCCAACTTTTTTTGCGATTTATTGGTGTGATGAAGTTTTGTTGGATTTGATCCATGGATTTCGTGTGTAGCAGGTAGATCTAGCTTCCCCGCAAGTTTCCCCACCTTCCATCCACGAAATCCACCCAATTTTGCCCCTGAAATCATCCATCTCCGCCCCAATTTTGCCCCGATCCAGTTCTATGAATTTTTCTGACACGAGCGGTACTACCGCCCTTCCAAGCGATACTACTGCTGAGCTCTAGGAGCAGCACAACTACCCACCCAAGCGGTACTACTTCCCCTCCCAGGTTCCGTTTCCGCTGATTGACAGTTTCCTCCATAACTTCCACATCCGGAGTCCGATTTTCATGTACTTCCGCTCGTTGAGAAGATATTAAGATCCCCCATCCACCTAGATAGGTTCCAAAATCAATTAACACCATCAACTTTTATATACTTTGGCATCTTTGCCTAGGGCTTTCACCACTTCATTCGCTATACCACCAATGATTTCCGCTACCACCATTAGCTTTTGGACTTTGAGCATTTGAGTTGGTTTCCGTGTTCTATTGTGTTTTGGCTATATAGGTATGGTTCGACATAAACATCACCACCGCTCATCTTCGTCAAGGACTTGTCATAGCCAACAACCGTCCTCGATTACAAATGACTATCTCGGCGGTAACCTCGATGACATCTTTGTCTACACATTGCCATTGCATTGATAACCACCATAGCCTTACTTTTGCATTGCTTACCCATCGAGACTAGCCTTTGAGTATTGCCGGCAACATTACTTGTGCACATTAGTGATCATACTTCCCATACCATACATACCATATCATCGTGGTGCATATCTAGGTATCATCTCTTGTGTCATAAAGTTGTCACCGCATACACAATTGCTATCTTGTTTTGTGAAGTTTGCATGAGAAAAGAGCTCAAAAGATAAATAGACAAACAAGCTTTTAAGCAAAGGGAAAGATAAGCAAAGAGCTTATAAGCAAGAACCATAGCATCATACTACATTAAGATTGTCATATCCGATCATCATGGATCATATCACTGGAACACCATACATATAGCATACTTGGGATAGAAGTCGTTGCATTTTGCTTAGTAGGTTGTGCACAAGTTTCGTATCCGCCTATTGTGCAATTGTGCTAGCATCTCTCTAGTGTTGT
This sequence comes from Triticum aestivum, assembly GCF_018294505.1. Classification (NCBI taxonomy): domain Eukaryota; kingdom Viridiplantae; phylum Streptophyta; class Magnoliopsida; order Poales; family Poaceae; genus Triticum; species Triticum aestivum. The sequence continues at coordinate 398,252,199 of NC_057810.1, forward strand.
GAAACAAGAGAATTTTCATGGATTCCACATTTTGGCTCATTCCTTGGTTGCACGACCCCACTTATCTATTTACGTGTGTGTTTCCGTGTACCATATCTTGCTATTGGTCTACTTGTTGCATTTTCAAATTTGTGAATCTTTTCCAACATTATTGAGGCTCACTAACAATTGCATCAAATTTTGTGCCACCATCCTAACTGAGCTCCACCATAAGCTTTTACTTGTGTTGGTGTGAGAACCGACAAGAATTGGTACCAATTGTGCTATTTCCTTGTTCCACATTTGAGTGATCATTGATCCATCTTCAACATCGGTCAAGGTACATTTGGTATAAGTTCTTCTCTTTCTCCCACTCACATATTTGCTTGGAATGATGGATAGGACAAGTTCTTCTACCAACCCACTCTTCATCGAGCAAGACGACGACATGTCATCCTATGTCACCAAGAGCCACCTCTTCGGTGCACAAAGAGCTTTGCACCAAGAACAACAAGCAATGTGTGACCGCATCGACAATCTCGCCACCGACTTGCGACTCTCCGAGCAACGAACAAGAGACTACTTCGACAACAAGCTAGACGCTCACAAACTAGAGAACAATGCAAGAATGGACGAGATTCATGCCTTGTTGGTGAACCGCCATTCTTCCACTTCTTCCTACTCAAGACGAAGCCACTCGAGTCGACACTCCGACGACACTCTCTCGAGACCAACTACACCGACATCAAACACTCTACGCCGAGCCCAGCGTCTAGACCGTCAAGCATCTCGCAATCCTCTACACGGCAATCATCCACAAGAGCAAGTCGACAAGCAAGCACATCGTCATCCACAAAACCAAGTCCCTCTTGCACAAGCACAAGAAAGGCAAGATCAACGACTCTAAGAGGAAGAGTGAGCGCGACAACATCAAGACAAACAAGACGCCGAAGCTCAACATCTTCAACAACAACAACATGAAGCACAAGCTCTTGAGGCACAACGTGCCCTTCAAGAATCAAGTCGAGCCATTGGCAACCGCAACCAAGATAGGCGCAATCAATAGGAAGCACTTCATGAAGAAATTCAAGAGCGAAACTACCAAGCTAGAGTGCATCGTCAAGTTCCTTAAGCTCCTCCACAAGCTCGACAAGATCCTCCACAACCTCAAGTTCATCAAGAGTAGGATGACTACGGAAATCCTCCATGCCAAGAGCAATATGAGGTTGACAATCCTCCACGTCAAGGGCGTCATCATCACCCTCGACCCCAACACAATGAAGAGCAACGCTATGGCAAGCTCAAGTTCACCATTCCCATGTTCCATGGAAGTAACGATCCCGAAGAGTACCTTTCATGAAGGTTGACAAGATCTTTCGTTTGTACAATTACGAGGAAGAGAAGAAGATCGCTATGACACCCCTTGAGTTCCAAGACTATGTGTTCATATGGTAGGAACAAGTCCTTGAGCGCCGAGAAGCAAGAGGTGAACCACCAATCACCACATGGGAGGAAATGAAAGATGTCATGCATGCATGCTTTGTGCCAACCTACTACAACCGCGATCTCTTCAAGAAAAACCAACTACTCAAGCAAGGAACAAAGAGCATTGAAGAATACTACAAGGAAATGGAGATTGCCATGATAAGAGCCAATGTCACGGAAGATGATGAGAAAACTATGGCCCGTTTCTTGAATGGGCTCAATCATCCCATCAAGAAGATTGCCGACTTCCAACCCTACTCCAAACTCATTGAGCTCATGCATCAAGCTACCAAAGCAGAACGCCAAGTGCAATATGGCTTCAAGTACGCCAAGTACTCTTTGAAGAGCTACGGCTTCTCCAACACCCAAGCTTCAACGACTCCAAGAACTCCTACCTCAACCAAACCATCTACAAGCAAGGCGACAAGTCGAGTTACAAGAAAACTTCGACAACCTCAAGTCGTCGTCCTACTACAAGCAACTTCAAGACGTGCGCTTCATCGTCTACTCCAACTGATGAGACCGTCAAGACAAGTTCCATCAAGTATTTCACATGCGGCAGCAAGGCCACAAGTCCTTTAAGTGTACCAAAAAGCGCACCATGATCCTTAATGACGATGGAAGCTATGATTCCATGAGTGAAGAGGAGATGGAAGCCCTTGAGGAAGTGGCCAGGCACCGGCGCGTGAACGAAGATGAAGATGATCAAGTATTTTGTGATGAGGATTCGAGCCCCGCTCTCGTTGTATCCAAAGTCTTGACTCTTCAACATCAACAAGACGAAGACCAAAGATGCCACATCTTCCACACCAAGGCCGGCATCAATGGAAGGTCCGTTAAGGTCGTCATCGATGGAGGGAGTTGTCACAACTTGGCAAGTGAAGAACTATGCTCCAAGCTCCAATTGGTCAAGATGAAGCACCCGCACCCCTACAAGTTTCAATGGCTAAGAGATTCCGCACTATACAAGTTGAGCATACGGTCAAGGTTTCCTTCAAAATTGGAGCATATGAAGACACTTTGGAGTGTGATGTTGTCCGGATGTCCGTTTTCCAGCTCCTTCTTGGTCGACCATGGCAATTTGACCGCGGCGTCATCCACAATGGGCGTACCAATCACTATAGCTTCAAGATGAAAGGCAAGGAGTACGTGCTACGACCTATGTCTTCAAGTCAAGTGATCTCCGACAAGCAAGAGCCACCCATCGTGGAGAAACGATCGAGAGAGTGAACCACCCAAAAGAGGGTGAGCGCCACAAGCCAAAATCGAGTGCCTCCATGATGGGCGACAAGAAAAACTTAGTCCTATTTGCCACCAAATGTGAGATGAGAGAAGTGTGTGAGAACCCATCAAGTGTTATGCACTATGTCCTTGTGTGCAAGGATGAGGCACCAAAAACTAACACATCTCACGATCTACCTTTAGTGCTGTATTCTCTTTTCCAGGAATTCCAAGATGTTTTGATCGACGAGCTACCTCTGGGTCTACCTCCACTATGAGGCATTGAACACCGAATCGACCTAATCCCCGGAGCACCTCTACCTAACAAGTCTCCCTACCGCGTCAACCCCGAGGAAACTAAGGAGATCCAACGACAAGTACAACAACTCATCAACAATGGTCAAGTACATGAAAGCTTGAGTCCTTGTGTCATTCCGGTTATTCTTGTTCCAAAGAAAGACGGTACTTATCACATGGTTTCCGATTGCTATCCCATCAATGCTATCACCATTAGATATCGTTACCCTATTCCACGCCTAGAAGATATGCTTGATGAGCTTAGCGGATCCACCATTTTCTCTAACATTGATCTTAAGAGTGGCTACTATCAAATACGCATCCAAGAAGTTGATGAATGGAAAACCGCATTTAAGACCAAATTTGGTTTATATGAATGGCTAGTCATCCCAATGGGTTTATCCGAAGCACCTAGTACTTTCATGCGAGTCGTGCATTTTGTTCTTCGCCCCTATATTGGTGTAATTGTTGGGGTCTATTTTCATGATATTCTTGTCTTTAGCAAATACCTCAAAGAGCATGTCACCCATCATAGATCCGTGTTGCAAACCCTTAGGAAAGAGTGACTTTATGCTAATATGGACAAATGCCTTTTTGGTGTTGATAAGTTTGTTTTCTTGCGTTTTGTTGTGTCTTCTAAGGGTGTTCATGTAGATGAATCTAAGATCAATGCTATTAAAACTTGGCCCCGACCAACCAACTTGCAACAAGTGCGTTGTTTTCTTGGTTTAGCCGGTTTCTATAGTAGATTTGTGAAGGATTTTAGCACCATTGCTTCACCTTTGCATGCTTTGAGTAAGAAGAATGCGCCATTTGTTTGGGGACAATCCCAAGATACCGCATTTAATGAGCTTAAGAATTTGCTTTGTAACATCCCAAATTTTCAATTTGGAATGTTATACAATAGATCATCATTGCATATCATATTTACTGCATTTTGGCCCGATCCTATAAATTCTACGCAACTCAAGGACCCAGGGAGAGAATTGGGGATTTTGTTATTTTCATATTTGAGTTTTCTCAAATTTTGAAAATAGGATCATTTGATTTATTTATTTTATCTTCAATTATTTCTATTATAAAAATATGAGAGAGGGAATAAAATGACTTTCCCAAAATAAAGAAATATTGAGGATATGATAATAAAATCAAATAAGATTTTATTTTTGGATTTTATTGCTATTTTATTTGAATTTAGGAAAATGCGCGTATTTCTAAATCGCATTTAGGCCCCAAATAAATGTTCATCCTGTCCGGCTTGATTTTAGAAGCCGGGGAAAATTTATTTCGGGATTTTTAGAGTCAGTTTAGTATTTCTTTTAATTGATTTTCTGCATGTAATGTTTTAAAAAAAGAGGAAACCGACTTTGGGCCGTGCCCGAGCGGGATTCCGCCCGGGGGGCTTTATAAGCTGCCACCCTGGCGCCCGCTAGCCCAACCCGCCAGCCCAAACCGCCGCTGCCTTCGAAACCCTAGCCGCCGCAGCCGCCGCCGCCGGACGCCGCCGCCGCCGCCCCCGCCGCCCGCCGCCGCCACCCCGCCACCGCCGGACCCCGCCGCCGCCGACCGCCGCCGCCCCTTGCCGGAGTAGCTGTCGCCGCCGGAGCCGACCCGCACCCCGAGGTAACCGCCGGTTTTTCTTATATAACCGATCATTTTTTTTCGAAACCCTAGATCCATTTTTTAGATCCGGTTCGGTTTATTTTTCGGTTTAGTCTATTTAGCAGACAGCGGACGTTCGTTCGTTAGCCTGTTCATCCGTTTTTTCTTTTTCTCGGATTTTTCGTGATTATTTCTGATCGCGATTTCTGATCCGATTTTTGTTTTAGTATAACTTTTCGCTCGTTTATTGGAATCAGGCGATTCAAGCGCCTAGAGTTTCGTCTCGAAATCCTCTTTACGTTTAACCAACTCAAACAAGTTTTGCTACTGTAGAATTTGACTTAGGTCCAGATTAGTAAATGAAGCTTGTTTCTTTCGCCGTTGGAGTTTCGTTGCTTTGTTTGATTTGATTCTTTTTGCAAACCGGAGTTCTTAAGTTGAACTTTCTGGTTAGACCTCTTATTTGAGTTTTACCTGTGCATTAGATGAGTGCTTATTGTATGCTTGTTTGTTTGCGATAGAGTACCTGGAGTGCGCCGTTTGCTACTTCGAATCTCTAGGTTTCACGGATCATCAGCAAAGCAAGTAACACTTTGATCATACCTCTTTATTACCTAGTTTTATTGCATTAGATCAATCCTCAAACAATTGCATGATTAGGATCTGATTAATATATGGATTTTGGGAAGTAGATGAGGTAGAACCTATTACCTGTTTATTATCAAACATTTGGGAGTTACTTCTAGGTTTGCTTATATTGCCATGCTATGCTAGTAGACGTGGATTGGGTGAGTGTTTCCATGACAGATGTGAGATTGTTCAATTAATTGTTTACTTAAGGTGGCAACTTAAATTCACATATGGGTGGATTGAGGCACCTGCGGAACCCAGTGTTGCCTATATTTTTGGAAATCCCGGGGTACCGTGTGATTCTCCTATGGACCGCCACCCAGGCTCAAAGGGATCATGAGATTATTTCATGGTAGAAACTTCCGTGTGCAGCCGCAAGCTACTATGGGCTCTAGCATAGTTGATTAAGTTGCGTGAGCTCTTGAAGAGGTACTAGCAGATGTATGGGATGTAGGTTGGTACTGTCTACCCGGAGTAGAGAGTTAATGCTTCTGAAAGACTGTGTCTCGGTCATCCGTATCTCAAACACCATGTAGTGCGAGAAATCAAGTAGAGGAGATCGAGTCTTGCGGGGAAAAGTGTGCAAACCTCTGCAGAGTGTATAAACTAATCATGGTTAGCCGTGTCCCCGGTTATGGACGTTTTGAGTATCTAGTACTTGGATTATCATGTGAATCTCATCATGTTACTCTAATTAAATTTTGTTGGGTTTAATGATAATGCTTAATTGGGATTGAGTTGCAGTACCCTTCTCAATGTTTAACAACCACCATGTAGTTAAATAAAATTTATTCCTTTGCAGTAGGGAAAAATTGGCTTTATGAAAAACTGTAACCATAGAGCTTTACACCAGCCATATATGCATGTAGTATAGCATTATTCTTTCATTACTCTCTATGTGTTACATTGCCAGCATATTCCATGTGCTGACCCATTTTCGGGCTGCAACATTCATGTTGCAGACTTTTCAGACGGCGGGTAAGGTGCCTTAGGTCGTGATCTTATACTCAGTGAGCCGTTGGAGTTGATGGACTCGCTTATCTTCCAAGCCTTCCGCTGTTATCGTTATTAGATGGCCTTAAGCCATATTTATTGTAATAAGATCTCTTTTGAGAAATTTGATGTAATAAGTGTGTGATTGCTACTCTATTATAAATCCTTCGAGTACTGTGCGTGTCAGCATTACCGATCCAGGGATGACTCTGATGCATAGAGATCGGATTGTTTGAGGTCTGGTCGCTACAAGATGGTATCAAAGCACACGCTGACTGTAGGACACGACCACTAAGCTAAAACCCTAGATCACTACTCTCTCTTCTCATTTCTGACTCCTCATCTTTTCTACTCTTTTAGGATGGCGGATGCAAGGAACAAGTTCACGCAACTGGATGAAGATACACCCTTTGGACGCCACTTGAAGGAAGTCACTAGATACCTACCAAGCTTCACCGGGACCTACATCGCCACTTTACCCGAAGAGGAGCGCTGGATGATTCAAGTTCAAGTTCTAGGAAGAACGTTCATGCCAGTCACTGAGCCCATAGAGTTTTCCTTTAATGCACCAACCTGGAGTCTAGGAAAGAGCATGGCAGCTCACATCACCATGGGACGCATTGGAGAAGTTTACCACAAGGATCTCAAGGATACTATCTACCAGATTTGTGGGCACCGAGATGAGCAATGGGAGATGATCAGCACCCGGAAGGATAGATCAATTGCAGCTTTCATCTAGGAGTTAAACCAGCACATACATCGCCAGGAGAACCAGATGTGCGCATGCATGATAGATCTGAAGAAGGCATTGACCAAGATCATGGAGCTGGAGGAAGAACTCAAGTCTACGCGCGATGGATATGAGGAGGAAATAGCGACACTCGTGGAGAAGAATGATGATCTGAAGAGAAAGCTAAAAGTATTCATGGGATTTCACGTGACTGGAGGAGAAGATGATGATTGCACTTGCCCGGAGAACTACATCATCATCGACGACACCGTCTCGGACCCAGACGATAGTGATGATGACTTTGTTGAGGAAGCTAGAGCAGATATCATGGAGTCTTTGACCGAGCAGTTTTTCTAGTCGACCACCATGACAGTAGTAGAATTCCCCCATGTATATAGTATAGTCCGAGCACTTTTGTAACGATAGTTAGATGTTGTATGCCCTTGTTTGCATTGACTGAAGTGATATTGTTTGCATTCTGTCTCATGAGCATATGGGTAGTGTTTTCTCTATAGACCTCATTCTATTCTATATTCTCATCTTTTCTAAACCCTCAGATGCCTCCGAGATGTGACAATGGATTTGCTTTCCCACCGGAGCTCACCCAGTTGATCCAGCAGCAGAATGCATTGATGCAGATGCTAGTCTAGAATCAGAATCAGGGGAACAAAAACAACAACAACAACCCACCACCACCACCTGTTGATCACTTAGCCCGTTTCTTGAGGCTGAATCTGCTGGTGTTCTCCAGTAGCACTGAGCCGATAGTTGCAGATGATTGGATCCGCAAGATGGGAAGGGAGTTGACCACTGTAGGATGCACAAATGCGGAGAAGGTGCATTTTGCCGCACATCAGCTTGATGGAACCGCAGCATCATGGTGGGAGAATTTCACAGCCACTGATCCTATCGACACTGTCACATGGGATCAGTTTCAGTAGGCTTTCCGTACTGCTCATGTTTTAGCAGGAGCAATGGCCATGAAGAAGCGTGAGTTTCGCAACTTACGCCAGGGAGGACGTACTGTTGGCCAGTATGTGGATGACTTTAGTAAGCTAGCACGTTATGCCCCAGATGACGTTGCTACGGATGCAGCTAAGCAGGAGAAGTTTTTGGAAGGACTGAATGATGAGCTGAGCATGCAGTTGATGGTAGCAACCTTCAACAACTACCAGGAGTTGGTAGATAGAGCTCTTATGATTGAAGGGAAGCAGCAGCAGATTGACAGCCGCAAGAGGAAGTATGGACAAGGGAAGTACAATTCTGGAGCTCAGCAGAAGCCTCGTTTTACCCCGAACTCGGGAGGACATTTTCAGCATACCCATGGAGGAGGTAGTTCGCACAACCATAGTGGCCCCAAGAATGGTAATGGGAATGGAGGAAGCAACGAACAGAACCGCACCAACTCATCAACACCAGCCAAGAGGGATTTGAGCCACATCACCTATTACAAATGCCAGAAGACTGGACATTATGCCACTGAATGTCCTGAAGCAAAAAATGGAAACGGTAATGGAAGTTCTGGGAAGAAGCCCAATCCTTTCAACAAAGGACAGGTGAACCACGTTAGCATGGAGGAGGTTGAAGCCCAGCCAAATGCAGTAATAGGTATGTTTTTGGTTAAGTCATTTACTGCAATCGTTCTTTTTGATACTGGTGCATCGCATTCATACATATCAAGGGGATTTGTGGATAAGTATAACCTGCCAACCCAAGCCCTTAGGTCACCCATGTTAGTAACCTCGCCAGGAGCAGAGTATATGGCTAGTCTATGGTGTGATTGGTTACCATTAAGGATTGGTAAATACGTGTTTCCCTCAGACCTAACAGTACTGGAATCGCAAGGACTGGATGTGATATTAGGCACGGATTGGTTATCGAAGTATGGAGGGAACATTGAATGCGCCAGTAAGTCGATTTGGCTTACCACGCCAGAAGGAAGAAGGATCAAGTATGTATCCCGACATGTGCCAAAGAGGACTCAAGTAAATTCCTTATCAGGAGTTGTACAGGAGGAAGTACCAGTGGTGAAGGATTTTCCTGATGTATTTCCAGAGGAGTTGCCAGGCATGCCACCGGATAGAGACATTGATTTTTTGATTGAGCTTTTGCCAGGCACAGGGCCGATATCTAAGAGACCGTACAGGATGCCCGCAAAGGATTTGGCGGAAATTAAGAATCAGATTAAGGAGTTACTGGATAAAGGCTATATTCGCCCAAGTTCTTCACCTTGGGGATCGCCAGTGCTTCTAGTGGAGAAGAAGGATGGATCATTGAGGATGGTTGTTGATTATCGAGGATTGAATGAGGTGACAATCAAGAACAAGTACCCATTGCCGATGATCAATGACTTGTTTGACCGATTGCAAGGAGCTAAGGTATTTTCCAAGATCGATCTGCGATCAGTATACCACCAGTTGAAGATTCAGGAGCAGGATATACCCAAGACGGCTTTTACCACCAGGTACAAGCTGTACGAGTATACCGTTATGTCATTTGGTTTGACTAACACACCTGCCTATTTCATGAACATGATGAACAAGGTGTTTATGGAGTTTCTGGATAAGTTCGTCATGGTGTTCATTGATGATATTTTGGTCTACTCAAAGAATGAAGAGGAGCATAAGGAGCATTTGCGTTTGGTACTGGAGAAGCTCAGAGAACATCAGTTATATGCCAAGTTCTGCAAATGTGAGTTTTGGTTGAAGGAAGTTGGATTTCTCGGACATGTTATATCCGGAGAAGGGATCGCAGTAGACCCCACCAAAGTTGTCATCGTGACAAATTGGGAAGCCCCAACAATAGTTGGAGAGATCTGCAGTTTTCTCGGACCCGCAGGATACTACCGGAGATTCATTGAGAATTTCTTGAAGATTGCGAAGCTCATGACGGAGTTGTTGAAGAAGGACACCAAGTTTAAATGGACTGAGGAATGTGAGACCAGTTTCCAGGAGTTGAAGAAACGTTTGGTTAGATCACTAGTAAAGATTATGAAGTATATTGCGACGCTTCTCATCGAGGACTTGGAGCAGTTGTTTAAATGCACTAAGTAAGAGTTGTTTCATATGCCTCACGACAACTTAAACCTCATGAGTTGAATTATGCTACGCATGATTTGGAGTTAGCAGCCGTAGTGCATGCATTGAAGACATGGAGACATTTTCTCATCGAAAACCATTGTGAGGTGTACACGGATCACAAGAGTTTGAAGTACATCTTCACATAGAAGGAGTTGAATCTCAGGCAAAGGAGATGGTTGGAGCTCATCAAGGATTATGATATGAGATTGCATTATCACGCCGAAAAGGCTAATGTAGTAGCCGATGCGTTGAGCCGCAAGACCCATGTCAGCACACTCATGACCGGAGGGTTACCAAAGGAGTTAGCCGAGGATCTTCGCGAACTATGTTTGGAGATAGTTCCGAGAGGCTATGTAGCAACATTGGAGATTCAGTCTACTTTGATGGATAAGACCAGAGAAGCATAGAAGACTGACAAGGAGATTGCCGAGATAAAGGTGAATATGAGCAAGGGAAAAGCTAAGGGATTTCGTGAGGATGAGCACGATACCATATGGTTTGAGGACCGCGTTTATGTTCTAATGACCCGAAGATCAGGAAGTTGATTCTGCAATAGGCCCATGACTCGCCGTATTCGATTCACCAAGGAAATACCAAGATGTATCTGGATTTGAAGGACACTTTCTGGTGGACCGGGATGAAGAAGGATATTGCGGAATATGTAGCAGTATGTGATGTATGTCAGAGAGTGAAGGCAGAGCATCAGAAGCCAGCTGGATTGCTACAGCCATTGCCGATACTCGAATGGAAGTGGGATAAGCTAGGCATGGATTTTATCACGGGATTGCCCAGGACTCGTTCAGGCTATGACTCGATATGGGTTGTAGTCGATCACTTGACGAAGGTAGCTCATTTCATCCCAGTGAAGACCACTTACACCAGTGCTAAGTTGGCAAAGATCTACATGACCAGGATCGTATGTCTGCATGGAGTTCCGAGGAGCATTGTATCAGATAGAGGAACCAAGTTTACCTCAAAGTTCTAGAATCAGTTGCACGAAACTTTGGGTACCATGCTAGAGTTCAGTACAACCTTTCATCCGCAGACAGATGGACAGACGGAGAGAGTCAATCAGATTCTGGAGGACATGCCGAGAGCTTGTGCGCTAGATTAGGGATCTAGTTGGGACGACAATTTGCCATATGTGGAGTTCTCTTACAACAATAGTTATTGAACCAGTTTGAAGATGGCCCCTTTCGAAGCTCTCTATGGGAGAAGGTTGTAACGCCCCGAGAGCGACGTGCCAGGTGTCGTGCAGTTATTCGCTGTTGTTGCGTTGTCATTGCTTGCGTGTCATGCATCTCATATCATGTCATCATGTGCATTGCATTTGCATACGTGTTCATCTCATGCGTTCGAGCATTTTCCCCATTGTCCGTTTTGCATTCCGGCGCTTCGTTCTCCTCCGGTGGTCATTTCTAGTCTTCTTTCGTGTGTGGGGTTTAAACATTTCCGGATTGGACCGAGACTTGCCAAGCGGCCTTGGTTTACTACCGGTAGACCGCCTGTCAAGTTTCGGGTCATTTGGACTTCGTTTGATACTCCAACGGTTAACCGAGGGACCGGAAAGGCCTCGTGTGTGTTGCAGCCCAACACCCCCCAAATTTTTCCCAAAACCCACCAAACTCTGCTCCATTCCCTAGAGCGTTCGATCACGATCGTGTGGGCGAAAACCGCACCTTATTTGGACTCTCCTAGCTCCACTTATGTCTATTTATAGACCCCCTCCTCCAAATCCCGGATCCCCTCGTCTCAAACCCTAGTTTAAAAAAAACATCCTCCGCCGCCGACGGACACGTCCGCCCCAGCGCCGGACGCGTCCGCCGCTGCCCGCCTCCGCCACTCAGGCGCTGCCACGTGGCGCCGCTCCTCTTCCCCGCCGCCGGCCCGGGAGGCCCAGGAGGGGCCCCCGCGAGCCCGAGTGCCCCGCGCCCCGCGCGTTCCACCTCGCCGCCGTCTCTTCAGGCTCCGGTGGCCGGAGACGCCACCCACCACCGCGAGCGCCGCCGCGCCTCCACTCCACTCCGCCGAGTCGGCTGCCGTTCGCCTCGGCTTCCGCGCCCGCAAGCACCACCAACGCCGGCGCCTCCTCCGACTGGCCCCGGATCCGGCGATGTCCCCACCTCCGGCGAGCTCCTCCTCTCCTCTGGCGTGCTTCTTCGGCGAGCGCGAACTCTGGCGCCGAGCTGCTACAGTGCCGCCGTGAACAGTGCCCGAACACTAGATCTGAGATCTAAAAACTGAGGGTTGACTTTTTCCTCTCCCCCTTAATTTTTAAGCAAACTTTGACTGATGATATCTTTGCATCCGTAGCTCCGTTTTGGGCATATGATATATCAAAATCTTCGCCTCGACATGTACATCATTTCGTTCCATTGCATCATTTGCATTTGAGGTCATGTTGATGCCCAAAATGCTGTTAGAAGGAGGCTTCGTGAGTTAAATCGCAGATCCGTTAGTTCATCATGCACTTTTGTCATTTTTGCCATGTTTAATTCGTGCATGATATGCCTGTGCCCCTTTGGGATGAATTGTTAAGCATTTTGTCTTCTTTCCAGAGGTGTCACCCATGCATTTTTAGGATGTGTGTGTTGTCTTGTGCAAGCTTGCGAAGAGAGGTACCTGAGCTTGCAGATTTCAGGGACTTAGTGATTTTCACTGTCTGGGATATTTTAGTTCATGATGCTATATGTCCAGCTTGTTTCCTAGTGATCCGTGCCTCTTTTGAGGATGATCAGTAAGGGAGTTTTGATATTTATGTTATGCTCTATCCATCCATGTCTTTGTTGGCATATGTGGAGTGCTCTAGGTTGACTCAATCGAGCTCAACTTTTGCTTCGTTGTTAATCTGGGCAGATCGTCAACTTGTTTGCGAATTTGCCGATGCTACCGTTAGTGTTCCATGCACGCTATGCCTTCGTTCTTGCCATGTGTAGCTAGCACATTGTGCCTTCTTGCTGGTTATATGCCTTGCTTGCCATGACTTGCACCGTAGTGAGTGCATCGAGCTCGTTTACATGCCTTCGTGAGTTAAATTTCAGCATGTCTCAGTTTTCACAAAGTCTGAAAACTGATTGTGTTCGAGCTATGTTCGTGAGCTCGGTAGAGTATTTTGTGAACCCTTTTGGCCCCAGGTCACTTTGGGTGTTTTGTTAAGCTTATTGAGTAGCTCCATGCCATGTTCTTACTTGTCATGTTCAGGTCATCTATCATGTTGTTTTGCTGCTCCGAAGAGAGCATCGTGATCTGAAATTTCAGGCTAGTGTTAATTTCACTAAGTCTGGAATCTGTTTTGCATATTCATTTTTGCCATGCTTGTTTGAACCTCTTAATGGATGAATTTGCCTATGGCTCAGTGCTAGTCTTTTGTTAACCATCTTGTGTACATCACTGCCATGTATTTTGTTTTCATGTTTGGTGGCTGTAGCATGTTCATTTCGTTGCATTTAGATGCCTACTTGCTGTAAATCGTAGACCGGTGTCATATCTTAAAACGCTTGCCATTTCCAAACCGTAGCTCCGATTCCAATGATCTTTATATCGTTTTCAAGCGATTTCATCCCCTCTATCCAGTGGCACACTTGGTTTTCCAAGTTGATGCCAGGTTCATGCATTTCCTGTCATATCTTGCATTTTGCATCCCGCATCGCATCCCGCATAGCATATCGTCATTTCATCATATTGCTTGGTCTTGCCCGTGGTTGATTGTATCCTTGTTGCTTGTTTGTCTTGTTGGGTAGAGCCAGGAGACGAGATCGCTACCGAGGAGCCCGTTGAGTTTGCTTGCGAGGATCCAGTCAACTCTGACAACTGTGCAGGCAAGATGATCATACCCTCGAAATCACTACTATCTTTGCTATGCTAGTTTGCTCGCTCTTTTGCCATGCCAATGCTTCGATGCCTACCATTTGCTTGTCAGCCTCCCAAATTGCCATGTCAAACCTCTAACCCACCATGTCCTAGCAAACCGTTGATTGGCTATGTTACCGCTTTGCTTAGCCCTTCTTATAGCGTTGTTAGTTGCAGGTGAAGATTGAAGTTTGTTCCTTGTTGGAACATGGAGATGTTGTTCCTTGTTGGGACATGTTTACTTGTTGGGATATCACAATATATCTTATTTAATTAATGCATCTATATACTTGGTAAAGGGTGGAAGGCTCGGCCTTATGCCTGGTGTTTTGTTCCACTCTTGCCGCCCTAGTTTCCGTCATATCGGTGTTATGTTCCCGGATTTTGCGTTCCTTACGCGGTTGGGCTATTATGGGAACCCCTTGACAGTTCGCCTTAAGTAAAGCTTCTCCAGCAATGCCCAACATTGGTTTTACCATTTGCCACCTAGCCTTTTCTTTCCCTTGGGTTCTGCAGACTCAAGGGTCATCATTTTTTTTAACCCCCCCGGGCCAGTGCTCCTCTGAGTGTTGGTCCGAACTAGAGTCCTGTGCAGCGCCCCCTCGGGGAAACTCGAGGTTTGGTTTTAGTTGTATGGAGCGCTCATCTGAGTGTGCCCTGAGAAAGAGATATGTGCAGCTCCTATCGGGATTTGTCGGCACATTCGGGCGGTGTTGCTGGTTTAGTTTTACCCTGTCGAAATGTCTTGTTGTACCGGGATACCGAGTCTGATAGGAACGTCTCGGGTGGAGGTCTATTCCTTCGTTGACCGTGAGAGCTTGTGATGGGCTAAGTTGGGACACCCCTGCAGGGTATTATCTTTCGAAAGCCGTGCCCGCGGTTATGGGCAGATGGGAATTTGTTAACGTCCGGTTGTAGAAAACCCGAAGTTGACCTTAATTAAAACACATCAACCGTGTGTGTAACCGTGATGGTCTCTTTCCGGCGGAGTCCGGGAAGTGAACACGGTGTTGGAGTTATGCTTGACGTAGGTAGTCCAGGATCACTTCTTGATCATACTTTTATCGACCGTGCTTTGCCTTCTCTTCTCGCTCTCATTTGCGTATGTTTAGCCACCATATATGCTAGTCGCTTGCTGCAGCTCCACCTCATTACTCCATCCTTCCTATAAGCTTAAATAGTCTTGATCTCGCGGGTGCGAGATTGCTGAGTCCCCGTGGCTCACAGATACTTCCAAAACCAGCTTGCAGGTGCCATTGAGTCCGTGCAGATGACGCAACCAAGCTCAGGAGGAGCTCGATGAAGATCTTGTCCTTTGTGTTGTTTCCGTTCTAGTTGATCAGTAGTGGAGCCCAGTTGGGGTCGATCAGGGACCTTTGTCGCATTTGGGGTTCTTCTTTTATTTTGGTTCCGTAGTCGGGCCTTGATTGTATTTGGTTGATGTAATGCTTTACTCATGTAATTGTGTGAAGTGGCGAGTGTAAGCCAACTGTGTATCTCTTTCCCTTATTATATTACATGGGTTGTGTGAAGATTACCTCACTTGCGACATATGCCTTCGATGCGATTATGCCTCTAAGTCGTGCCTCGACACGTGGGAGATATAGTCGCATCGAGGGTGTTACAAAGGTGCAGGACACCATTGTTGTGGGACGAAGTTGGAGACCGCCAGTTGTTTGGACCAGATTTGATTAAGGAGTCTGAATAGAAGGTGAAGTTGATTCGCGATAGGCTCAAGGTAGCCCAGTCCAGGCAGAAGAGCTACGCAGATTCTAAAAGTAAGGATACTGTTTACGAAATCGGAGACAGAGTTTATCTTCGTGTATCTCCACTTCGAGGAGTTAAGCGCCTTGGAGTTAAGGGGAAATTAGTGCCACATTTTGTGGAACCATACCAAGTTTTGGAGCATATGGGAGAATTTGCTTACAAGTTTGAATTGCCCGAAGGATTGTCAGGAGTTCACGATGTGTTCCACATTTCCTAGTTGAAGAAGTGCCACACAGAGATGGCTGATATACCACTGAGAGATACAGTGCCGCTGGAAGCGATTCAGTTGGATAGTGATTTGACCTATGAGGAGAAGCCAGTCAAGATTCTCGAGTATGCCAGCCGAGTCACCTACGACAAGGTTATCAAGTTTTGCAAAGTTCAGTGGAGCCACCATACCGAGGACGAAGCCACCTGGGAGCGAGAGGAAGATCTACTGAAGGACCACCCTCACCTATTTTCTAGCCAACCCGAATATCGAGGGCGAGATTCATCTTAAGGGGGTAGGTTTCTAACATCCCAAATTTTCAATTTGGAATGTCATACATTAGATCATCATTGCATATCATATTTATTGCATTTTGGGTCAATCCTAGAAATTCTACGCAACTCAAGGACCCACGGAGAGAGTTGGGGATTTCGTTATTTTCATATTTGAGTTTTCTCAAATTTTGAAAATAGGATCATTTGATTTTATTTATTTTATCTTCAATTATTTCTATTATAAAAATATGAGAGAGGGAATAAAATGACTTTCCCAAAATAAAGAAATATTGAGGATTTGATAATAAAACCAAATAACATTTTATTTTGGAGTTTATTGCTATTTTATTTGAATTAAGGAAAAATGCACGTTTTTCAAAATTGCATTTAGGCCCCAAATAAATGTTTGTCTTGTCCGGCTTGATTTTAGAAGCCCGGGAAAATTTATTTCAGAATTTTTGGAGTCCGTTTAGTATTTCTGTTAATTGTTTTTCTGCGCGTAATGTTTAAAAAAAAGAGGAAACCGACTTTGGGCCGTGCCCGAGCGGGACTCCGCCCGGGGGGCTTTATAAGCCACCACCCCGGCGCCCGCCAGCCCAACCCGCTAGCCCAAACCGCGGCCGCCGCTGAAACCCTAGCCGCCGCCACGGCCGCCCGACGCCGCCGCCTGACGCCTTTCCGCCGCCGTTGGACCCCGCCGCCCTTGCCGCCAACCCCGCCACCGCCAACCGCCGCCGCCCCTCGCCGGAGTAGCCGCCGCCGCTGGAGCCAACCCGCACCCCGAGGTAGCCACCTATTTTTCTTATAAAACCGATCATTTTTTTTTGAAACCCTAGATCCGTTTTTAGATTCGATTCAGTTTATTTTTTCAGTTTAGTCTATTTAGCGGATGTTTGTCCGTACGTTTGTTTTAACGAACGGTTTTCGTCATTTAGCCGCAGACAGCGAACGTTAGTTCATTAAAGTGTTCATCCGTTTTTTCTTTTCCTCGGATTTCTCCGTGATTATTTCTGATCCGATTTTCGTTTTAGTATAACTTTTCCCTCGTTTATCGGAATCAGGCGATTCAAGCACCTAGAGTTTCGTCTCGAAACCCTCTTTCCGTTTAACCAACTCAAACAAATTTTTCTACTGTAAAATTCGACTTACGTCCAGATTAGTAAACGAAGCTTGTTTCTTTCGCCGTTTGAGTTTCGTTGCTTCGTTTGATTTGATTCTTTTTGCAAACCGAAGTTCTTAAGTTGAACTTTCTGTTTGGACCTCTTATTTGAGTTTTACCTGTGCATTAGATGAGTGCTTGTTGTATGCTTGTTTTTTTGCGATAGAGTACCCGGTGTGCGCCGCTTGCTACTTTGAATCTCTAGGTTTCACGGATCATCAGCAAGGCAAGTAACACTTTGATCATACCTCTTTATTACCCAGTTTTATTGCATTAGATCAATCCTCAAACAATTGCATGATTAGGATCTGATTAATATATGGATTTTGGGAAGTAGATGAGGTAGAACCTATTACCTGTTTATTATCAAACCTTTGGGAATTACTTCTATGTTTGCTTATATTGCCATGCTATGCTTGTAGACGTGGATTGGGTGAGTGTTTCCATGACAGATGTGAGATTGTTCAATTAATGGTTTACTTAAGGTGGCAACTTAAATTCACATCTGGGTGGATTGAGGCACCTGGGGAACCCAGTGTTGCTTGTATTTTTGGAAATCCCGGGGTACCGTGTGATTCTCCTATGGACCGCCACCCAGGCTCAAAGGGATCATGAGATTATTTCATGCTAGAAACTTCCGTGTGCAGCCGCAAGCTACTATGGGATCTAGCATAGTTGATTAAGTTGCGTGAGCTCTTGAAGAGGTAGACTAGTAGATGTAGGGGATGTAGGTTGGTACTGTCTACCCGGAGTAGAGAGTTAATGCTTCTGAAAGACTGTGTATCGGTCATCCATATCTCAAACACCATGTAGTGCGAGCAATCAATCAGAGGAGATCGAGTCTTGCGGGGAAAAGTGCGCAAACATCTGCAGAGTGTATAAACTAATCATTGTTAGCCGTATCCCTGGTTATGGACGTTTTGAGTATCTTGTACTTGGATTATCATGTGAATCTCATCATGTTACTCTAATTAATTTTTTTTGGGTTTAATGATGATGCTTAATTGGGATTGAGTTGGAGTACCCTTCTCAATGTTTAACAACCACCATGATAGTTAAATAAAATTTATTCCTTTGCAGTAGGGAAAAATTGGCTTTATGCAAAACTATAACCATAGAGCTTTACACCAGCCATATATGCATGTAGTATAGCATTATTCTTTCATTACTCTCTATGTGTTACATTGCCAACATATTCCATGTGCTGACCCGTTTTCAGGCTGCAACGTTCATGTTGCAGACTTTTCAGACGATGAGTAAGGTGCCTTAGGTCGTGATCTTATACTCAGTGATGCCGTTGGAGTTGATGGACTCGCTTATCTTCCAAGCCTTCCGCTGTTATCGTTATTAGATGGCCTTAAGCCATATTTATTGTAATAAGATCTCTTTAGAGAGATTCGATGTAATAAGTGTGTGATTGCTACTCTGTTATAAATCCTTCGAGTACTGTGCGTGTCAGCATTACCTATCTAGGGATGACATTGATGCATAGAGATCGGACAGTTTGAGGTATGGTCGCTACATGCTTACTCATGCTCCCGTGCTTGCATTACCCAGCTTTGACAAACCTTTTAAGATTCATTGTGATGCTAGTGGTAATGGCATAGGAGGTGTGTTAAGGCAAGAGAAGCACCCCATAGCATACTTTAGTGAGAAACTTTCCGGAGCGCAAGTCAATTATCCCATCTATGTCAAAGAGCTATATGCTTTAGTGCGAGTTTTGCGTGAATGGGAACATTACCTTCGCCCTCATGAATTTATCATTCATACCAGTCATGAAACGCTTAAGTACTTAAAGGGTCAAACTAAGTTGAACAGGTGTCATGCTAAGTGGAGTGAATTCATTGAGTCTTTTCCTTATGTCATCAAGTACATCAAAGGTAAGGAAAATGTAGTGGCGGATGCTCTTTCCCGCATATGCATGCTTGTCACTAAACTTGAATTGAATGTCATTGGCTTTGAGAACATCAAAGAATTGTATGCACATGATCCTACTTTTGCTATTCCTTATGCTAAAGGTTTGGCACATACATCTTGGGAACGATATTACATCATGGATGATTATCTTATGAGAGCTAACAAACTTCGCATTCCCGAGTCTTCTCTTTGTTTGCTACTTTTGCAAGAGGCTCATGGAGGCAGACTCATGGGGACACTTTGGACATGACAAGACATTCGCTACACTCTCCAAGAACTATTTTTGGCCGAAGATGTTCTGCGACGTCTCATGCTTCACCAACCGATGCACTACATGTCGCAAAGCTAAGTCAAAAGCTCAATCCCATGGTCTTTACATGCCCCTTCCTATTCCTTATCAACCCTGGGAAGACATTAGCATGGACTTTGTACTTGGTTTTCCTAGAACTCAAAATGGAAAGGATTCCGAGTTTGTTGTTGTGGACCGATTCTCTAAAATGGCTCATTTTATCCCATGCAACAAGATAGACGATGCTTCACATATTGCAAATATCTTTTGTAGGGAAATGTTACGCCTGCACGGAGTGCCCAAGACGATCATCTTGGACTGCGACATCAAGTTCTTGAGTAACTTTCGGAAGACTCTATGCGCCAAGCTCGGAATAAACCTCTTATTATCTTCGGCATACCATCCTCAAACCGACGGCCAAACGGAGGTGACGAACCGCAAACTCTCCACTCTACTACGCGTGTTGATCAAGAGGAACATCAAGGAGTGGGAGGAGTGTCTACCCATCACCAAGAACGCCTACAACCGCGCAATACATTCGACTACCAGCAAGTCCCCCTTCGAGGTCGTCTACGGTTTCAACCCGTTGTCCCCATTGGACATTCTTCCTCTACCACTACAAGAGCGCACTAACATGGACGTGAGTGCCCAAGTGAACTACCTCAAGAAGATGCATGAAGATACAAGGCACACCATCGAGTGCCAAGTACAATGACTCGCGACCAAGCTCAACATCAACAAGCAACCCATGATATTCAACATTGGAGATCTTTTGTGGCTACACCTTTGAAAGGAATGCTTCCCCAATGAATGAAAGTCCAAACTTCTACCACGAGCCGATGGGCTCTTCAAGGTGCTTGAACGCTACAACAACAACGCCTACAAGATCGACATTCCACGCGACAAGTACTCCATGAGCGACATATTCAATGTCAACAATCTCTCCCCGTACCATGGTGATGAGGATTTCGATCCGAGGTCGGATCTTTCTCAAGGGAGGGAGATGATGCGGAGCATCCTACAGTCATCCACATGGACCTACCTTCGTCTCCCATGACACCACTTGGACCAATGACAAGAGCACATACGAGAGCTATCGAAAGGTTAACTCTCTCCTTGTTGAACTCCCCTTTGACCCACATGAGACATGGCTACTACCTCAAATGGAGATGCTTTCTGTGCTTAGGTACCAAGGAAGCAACCAAGGAGAAGTTACGGTGCAAGATGAACATCAAGAGAATGAAGACAATCTGCCTAGCCTAGAAGGACCGGTACAACTGCTCATGTACAACCCTGGCGGTACAACCGCCATACTACCGCCCAACAACCGGTCCAGCTTCTGTGATCGAGCGATGCGTGGCAGGTACTGCACCGGTTGTACATGTAACTGCGAAAAGACCATTATAACCACCCCGACAACCGGTTCAGCCACTGCTCCCTTCGGCATACACCTCCAGGAACCAACACCTGGATTCCCAGCGGTACTACCACCCCAATGAACGGTACTACCGGCCTGTCTGCGCATAGTGTATCGGGGCTTTGGCCCATGTATCCTCCCCCACTTACCCCTTTGTGGCTTAGTACTATATATACACCCCCTCCTC
The DNA here is from genome assembly GCF_018294505.1 of Triticum aestivum. Classification (NCBI taxonomy): domain Eukaryota; kingdom Viridiplantae; phylum Streptophyta; class Magnoliopsida; order Poales; family Poaceae; genus Triticum; species Triticum aestivum. The sequence goes on from NC_057810.1 coordinate 398,273,284, forward strand.
CTCCTTGTTAGGGTTAGTATTGTGATAGCTCATATTTGAGATAGAGCTTTGCTCATCCACTTGGTTACTTCTCCTCGGAGCTCACAACCTCTTCGGAGAAGATCCCCCAAGCGGATTCAAGACCCCTGTCAGATTTCGGGTTCCGGCAGACCCTTGAGGTTCGAACACTGGGGTGCACGCGGAGATCACACCCCCAGCCTACCCATGTCTCACCGCCTCGCCAGGATCTAAAACTACATGAAGAACAACACAAGGGACACGAGATTTATACTGGTTCAGGCCACCATTGTGGTGTAATACCCTACTCCAGTTTGTGGTGTGGTGGATTGCCTCTGGGGCTGATGAGGAACAGTACAAGGGGAGAACAGCCTCGTGAGGGTCTGTTCTTGGTTGGTGCGATGAACTGCTAGGGGGAGTTCAGTCGCCTCTCTCTCTCTGTGTCTCAGATTCGGATCCGATCCGATCTCCCTACCCTGTGGGTGGCTAGTCCTATTTATAGGCGAAGGCCCCGGGCCTCTTCCCAAATATTGAGTGGGAAGGGCGCCAACAATTGGACATTTTGAAGGGGAACATCTAGTACACTTATCCTGACTAAAGTTGGTCCTCGCCTGCCAAAGACCTGATGATGACGCTGGCTTGGGCTCCACGATGACCTCCGCTCTGCCATCGTGCTGGTCTTGGTCTTGTTGCACTGAAATGGTTGCCTTTGCTTGATACCCTTGCTTGCGCTTGCCCCCTTTGCACCAAAGGGGAAACAAGGACTCTGCGCAGGCCGGCACCCGCCTGGCCTTGGTCGTCATGGCTTGCATCACGGGCACCTCATGAGGTACCCCGCCTTGATCTCTCTGCCTCCTCGCGAGCCAGCCTAACGGGGACGTGCCTGAGGAAGCCTCCTGTCGTCCGCCCCACGAGGCTCGGCCCCTCGCGAGGGTCTCGAGCATGTGCTGATGAAGATGGGCCGTACTGGGCCACTCCTTGAGCCATGCCGTAGGCCGCAGGCAGGCAAATCTGGGTACCCCTATTCCCAAAACGCCGACAGTAGCCCCCGGGCCCAAGGCGCACTTGGACTTGGCTTAGTAGAGAAGCGAAGAGGCAAGTGCGAAGTGCCGCGGGCCCCAATAGCCTGTGGCCTTGGGCGCCGCATGGCGGTTGATTGGACGTGGGCGTCCTGGCTCCCCCACGACGCCTCGGTAACTGCACGAATTGACAAGTCCCTGCATGCAAAAACGGGTCATGATTACCTGTGATCGTGGAGGCCGTCGGTTGGCCTCCCTCAGCTATATGTACGGAACGGCGCGAGCCCCTCCAGTTCATCCCTCCTTGCTACTCTCCGTCTTCTTCTCGGGCGCATGCCATCCTGATGGCCCCGCCGAAGAGGTTCTCAGCCGTGGAGAAAGGGAAGGCTCGCCAGGAAGGGTCCGGCTCTCCTCCGGCCAAGCGTGGCCGGGGCCGCCCTCGCAAGCACCCTACGGCCCCTGCCGCGGCCTCCCGTGGCCGTGGAAACAGCCCTCTGCGCAGCGGTGGGCGTCCAGCTGCCATCGAGAGGTACGCTGGGGCTGCGCGTCCCCTAAGGCCGCGCTTCCGCTTGGCGGAGGTGCTACCGGAGTTCGTCGTGTGGTCGGCGGACCCAAACGGCACCTGGCTCCAGCTCCCCCACTTCTTCATAGGTGAGCTTCCGGCTGGTGCCCTAGGCGGCCTTTGGCTTCATGCAGATGGTTGCTGCAGCAGGGCTTCTTGGGCTACCTTGGAGGTCTCCACCGCCGGGGAGGTGGCCTTCACCCGCGGCTGGGAAACATTTGCCCGCGCGTGCGGCCTGTGCCGACGATGCACTCTACACTTCAAGTTCGACGACGACGCCACCCTCTATGTGAGGGTGTTCAGGGAAGACGGCCGCCACGCCAGATGCTGCCCCAAAGACAATGACCGCGGCCGCGCGCCCAGCCCCGGCGTTGGTCGGCGTGAAGGTGGAAGAGGGCGCGCGGGCAGCGGGGCCCGAGGCCCGCCAAGCTCTAGTGACTCCCCTTCGGATGGCAGCTCCTCCAGTGGCGGTCGCGACCAGCCCCCTCGCCGCTGCGCTCGCCTGGGAGAGGGCAGCGGGTCGGTCCGACGCCATGCCTCGGTGAAGCGGGAGGCGGAATCCAGCTGAGCTCCGGAGGCAGTTCAAGCCTTCGCTGAGAGTTGGCGCCGGGCAGGTCGTGCCCCCTTTTACTTTCCTTTCTTTCCTGCGCAAAAAGAATGTAGCCTGGTCCCCTACGGGGGTGTGTTGAACTGTCGCTATTTAATTGGTACGCTGTTTCTACCATTTCTGCGCTATATTTTGTTCCGTGTGCTTATGCGTGGAAATCACTTATCTCGGGGGGAAGCTTGTTGCGATCCTCGCCTCTTGAGGCTAGGGCCTTGTCATGCGCCTTGTCTCCTGCAAGGTTTTAGTCAGCAGGGATAATCTCCAACCTTGGTAGTGAGGACAACTAACCCAAGTCCTGTGACTGTGTTGCGATGCCCGTGGGGCACATAATGGGAGGGGTGCTCCCGCAGCGGACTCGGATAAGGAAGTTTCAAACCAACGGGGCAGAAAACACTCGCGAGGGTGCCTGTGTTCCCCCCTCGTGAGACTTCGCGCGAGAGAAAACGAAAACCAGCAAGTGAAATGGACGAGGGGTCGCGAGTTCAAAACAGTAACAGCTTCAGAAAAACTTCAAATATGAACAAACAAGCCAACTGCGGAAAGCAAATGAAAGAAGCCGCGTCCGACACCTAGTCTAGTCTTCGATGTCATCTCACCAGCGCGGAGCTAAGTGCTGCCACTGGGCGTGGGCGGGATCCCCCGAGGCCCGAGGGAGGCACTCCGGAGACTCCGGGGCGTGTACAGCCCCACTCATTATTACGTGAGAGTGTCACGAGCGGCGAGCTTCACAGGCGTTTGCCTTCTTCATGGGCACCGGGCCTTTTCCAAAACTCAACCACTTAACAGGCATTCGCCTTCTTCACAGGCACCGGGCCTTTTCCCAAAACACAGCTTCTTCACAGGCATTCGCCTTCTTCACAGGCACCAGGCCTTTCCCCAAAACACAACTTCTTCAGAGGCATTCGCCTTCTTCATAGGCACCGGTCCTTTTCCCAAAACACAGCTTCTTCACAGGCATTTGCCTTCTTCACAGGCATCGGGCCTTTTTCAGGGGTAAAACCTTCGGAGGTGTTGGATGTTCCACGCGTTCTGGATGGGCACCCCCTCCTGGGTATCCAAGCGTGTGGAGCCGGGCCTGGAAACATGAACAACCTTAAACGGGTCCTCCCACATGCAAGAGAGCTTATGCAGCCCCTCCTTGGAGAGAACCCGTCTAAGCACAAGGTCCCCTACCTCGAGAGTCCTCGGGCGGATGTTGCGGTAGTGGTATCACCGTAGTGCTTGTTGGTACCTTGCTGCCTGCAGTGCGGCTTCTCGCCGATGCTCCTCCCCCAGCAAGAGATCTGTCCCCCGCATGGCGTCCTGCTGCGCTTTGTCGAACGCCAGGACCCGCGCGGAACGACGTCTGACCTCGTGAGGGAGAACGGCTTCAGCTCCATAAACCGGAAAGAATGGAGTCTCACCAATCGGCTTGGTTGCGGTCGTGCGGATTGACCACAACACGGACTGGAGCTCGTCGTACTAGCCCCTACCGCAGGCCTCTAGCTTCTTCTTGAAGGTCCTGGTCTTGAGGCCCCTAAGGACCTCTGCGTTGGCTCGCTCGGCCTGACCGTTGCTTTGCGGGTGCGCCACCGGAGCGTAGCATATCTGTGTTCCAAGGTTAGCACAATATGTTTTGAAGAGGTTACTGGTGAACTGTGAACCGTTGTCGGTGATGATACGGTTCGGCACCCCAAATCGGCTCACGAGGCCCTTGATGAACTTGACCGTGGAGCCTGCGGGGATGGTGCGGACAACTTCCACCTCAGCCCACTTGGTGAATTTGTCCACGGCGATGTAGACGTAGCGGTAGCCCCCTGGCGCCCGAGGGAACGTGCCTAGGATATCCAGTCCCCAGACTGCGAAGGGCCATGAGAGGGGTATAGTCTGCAAACCTCCAGCCGGCTGATGGATCTGCTTGGCATGGAACTGACAGGCCTCGCAAGCTTTCACCAGTGCCATAGCGTCATTAAGTGCCATGGGCCAATAGAACCCGCTGCGGAATGCCTTGCCGACAAGAGTTTGTGACGATGAGTGATGCCCACAGTCGCCACCGTGTATGTCTGCCAGTAGCTCCTTCCCTTGCTCCCTGGAAATGCAACGTAGGGACACATCATTCGGTCGTCTTCGGTAGAGCTCCCCATCCTTAAGGCAGTATTCTATGGCCTGCCATGCCACACGCTCCGCTTCCTCCTTTTCCGGCAACGTGCCTCGCATCAGGTAACTCCTGAGCTCCATGATCCAGCACCCCTCTTAAGGTTTCAGCGCCAGGAGTAGGCGTGCTCCAGATGTCGGGCCGCAGACCAGGGCTCTCGAGGCAGGCGGCTGGGGGAGCTCCCCCCGAGGCTGCGCCGTGCTTGACAGTGATGGCATCGCCGAGGGCTTGAAGAGCCACTCCTCGAAGACACCGGGCTCCTGAGGTAGCCGCTTGGATGCCCTTTTTGCGATGTCATCAGCCTCTTGATTGGTGCCGCGAGGCACATGCTGCAACTCCAGCCCCCAAAACTGCTTCTCTATCCTGCGGACCTCCGCGAGGTAGGCTTCCATGTGCTCGTCCTTTGGTTCGTATACTTTGTTGGAGAAGTTGACAAGGAGCTGTGAGTCACCCTCGATGGTGAGGCGCTTCACCCCCAGGGCGACTGCGGCCTTCAGGCCTGCTATCAGGCCTTCGTATTCTGCTATGTTGTTGGAGACCTTTTCCCCATGCTAAAAATAGAGTTGCATGGCGTAGTAGAGCTTGTCTTGAGTGAGGGATACGAGTACCGCACCAGCCCCCGCGCCGTGTCGGGAGAACGCCCCGTCAAAGTACATGACCCATCCGTCCGGTGCCTCGCTCCCTGGGGAGAGCGATTGATCCTCGCCAGCCTCGATGCCTGGCACCTCTGCCCATTCCGCCATGAAGTCCACAAGCGCGGCGATGACTCTGGTTGTGCTGAATTCTATCTGAAATGCCTGCAGCTCAATGTTCCACTCAGTGACTCTTCCAGCTGAGTTGGGGCTCTTGAGCACCCTTTCCAAGGGGTATGCTGAGACAACCTTGATGGGATGGCCTTGGAAATAGTGCCGCAGCTTGCGCGAGGCAACCAATAGCGCGAGGAGGAGTTTCTGGGGCATGGGGTACCGTGCCCTTGCGTCTCGCAATACCGTGCTGACGAAGTACACAAGGTGCTCAACTAGGTTGGGAGTGCTGGTGCTGCTAGTGTCCTCCGGAGGCCGGGGCGCCTCCTGAGACAACGGAGCCCCCGGCGACTGGTCGCCTGGAGGAGGGGCCTCCTCTGTTTCAGGTGTGCTTTCCTTCTGTGGCTGGTCCTTCTCGGCTACAGCCGCGGTCTCTGTGAGGCCCTCTCGGCCCTGCTTTGCTTTGACCCGAACGGTTGCTGCGGCCTTGGTCCTACGCTCCTCCCTAACAGCCACAAGGGCTGCGCTGGCATAGTAGGCGGTGGCCACAAGGTAGAGCACCAGGGTCTCCTGAGGGCGCGGAGCCACCATCACCGGGGGGCTGGTCAAGTACCTCTTGAGATCCTGAAACGCCTTGTCGGCCTCTTCAGTCCATTCAAAGGGGCCCTTCTTCTTCATCAGCTTGAAGAAGGGCAGCGCTCGTTCCCCCAGCTTGGAGATGAAATGCCCTAGTGCGGTCACGCGCCCGGTGAGCTTCTACATCTCTCTGAGGGTCTTTGGCGGGCTCATGTCCTCGACTGCTTTTACCTTTTCTAGGTTGGCCTCGATGCCCCGGTGGTATACTAGGAAACCCAGGAGCTTGCCCGAGGGGACTCCAAACACACACTTCTCCGGGTTGAGCCACAAGTCCACTTTGTTAAGGCTCGTGAAGGTTTCCTCCAAGTCCTGTATCAGGGGTTTTGCCTCCCGAGACTTCATCACAATGTCATCAACATAAGCCTCAGCATTCCTCTCGAGCTGCCGACCCAAGGCGATGTGCATCAGCCGCTGAAAGGTCGCACCGGCATTGCGCAACCCAAACGGCATGCACGTATAGCAGTACACTCCGCACGGGGTCAGGAAGGCCGTCTTTTCCACATCTTCTACTGCCATCTTGATCTGGTGGTAGCAGGAGAAGGCATCCAGGAAACACAACAAGTCGAACTCAGCGGTGGAGTCGACGATCTGGTCGATGCGAGGGAGCAAGAACGGATCCTGCGGGTAGGCCTTGTTGAGGTTGGTGAAGTCGACACACATGTGTTCCTTCCCCCCCTTCTTCGGCACGACAACAGGGTTAGCCAGCCAGTTTGGGTAGCGGACCTCGCGAATGACACCCGCCGCCTCCAACTTGCGGGTCTCTTGGACGATGAAAGCTTGCTTCTCAGTGGACTGCTGCCTTGCCTTCTGCTTCACTGGGCGCACGTTGGGGCACACATTGAGGTGATGCTCGATTACGCCCCTCGGGACCTTCTTGTTCGCGCGCAGGAATTCTACCAAAGCTTCCTCCTGTTCGGGCTCGAGGTTGGCGCCTATGGTGAAGGTGGCAATGGTAGATCCGTCCTCGTTGACCAGTACCTGCTTGGTTTCCGCCTTGTCCTGAGTGAATAGCTGCTTCTTCTTGGCTGGTGCAGCCCCCTTGGGTTCAGAGGCATCTGAGTCGGCGGGCTGCGCCACCGCCACGGCCTTGAAAGCGAGCTTGAGCGCTTGCAATGCATCCCCGATGTCTCCAGACACAGTGAGGACGCCGCTACTCCCGGGCATCTTCATGAGGTTGTATGGTAGGTGAGTTGCGTCCATGAACCGGGATAGTGCCGGGTAGCCAAGGATGGCGTTGTATGGGAGGCCGATGGGGGCGATGTCGAAGTCGATTAGCTCCGTGCGGAAGTTGTCGTAGGTGCCGAAGGTCACCGGAAGGCGGATCTGCCCCAGGGAGCCGGTGCAGCCACCTCCGACGCCCAAGAAGGGCCTGCTGGGCTGCAGCCGCTCCAGCAGTACGTCGAGAAGGCTGAAGGCCTCCACTGAGAGCATGCTGAGGCCAACGCCGCCGTCGATGAGGGTCTTGGTGACCGCCACGTTGCAGATGGTGGGGGTGCATAGCATTGGGAGCGTGCCCGAGCAGGCCGAGTTGGAGGGGTGATCATCTGAGCTGAAGGCCAGATCGGCTTTAGGTGCCGCCCAACCCGGAGGCGCCCCGCACGACACAGAAGCGGCGCCGATCTGGCGGACGAATGACTTGATGTGGTGGCCTGAAGGTGGTTCCTGCGAGCCGCCTAGGAGATCTGCAACGACTGGGTGCGCTAGTGCAGCATACTGGGCGAGGAAGAGGCCGCGCAGCTCCCCCCAGGAGGCCACGAAAGCCGTTGGCAGGTGGAGCAGCCACATGCGCGGTACATCAGTGAGGGCCATGGGAAACCAGTTGGCCATGACCCTATCATCGCCCCTGCCCTCGAGGATGTCCTCCTCGTAGGCCAGCAGGAAAGACAACAGATCGGCCGCGCCGTTGTAGCACGGTGGCATCTTTGGCTTGAACTTGTTCGTCCATTGCACCTGCCGCAAGGCGGGGGCCAAGGCTCGGAGCCCCCCCGGCCCCCATGCTAGCGCTGGCGACCGGAGCGGGCAGCGTGCTGCCCATCATGAGGGCGAACCGCGGTGTTGACGAAGAGCAGGTTGGGGAAGGGAAAGCTCCTGCGCACCCCTACCTGGTGCGCCAAATGTCGGATTTCGGGTTCCGGCAGACCCTTGAGGTTCGAACACTAGGGTGCACACGGAGATCACACCCCCAGCCTACCCATGTCTCACCGCCTCGCCAGGATCTAAAACTACACGAAGAACAACACAAGGGACATGATATTTATACTGGTTCAGGCCACCATTGTGGTGTAATACCCTACTCCAGTTTGTGGTGTGATGGATTGCCTCTGGGGCTGATGAGGAACAGTACAAGGGGAGAACAGCCTCGCAAGGGTCTGTTCTTGGTTGGTGTGATGAACTGCTAGGGGGAGTTCAGTCGCCTCTCTCTCTATGTCTCAGATGCGGATCCGATCCGATCTCCCTACCCTGTGGGTGGCTAGTCCTATTTATAGGCGAAGGCCCCGGGCCTCTTCCCAAATATTGAGCGGGAAGAGCGCCAACAATTGGCCATTTTGAAGGGGAACATCTAGTACACTTATCCTGATTAAAGTTGATCCTCGCCTGCCAAAGACCCTGATGATGACGCTGGCTTGGGCTCCACGATGACCTCCGCTCTGCCCTCCTGCTGGTCCTGGTCTTGTTGCACCGAAATGGTTGCCTTTGCTTGATACCCTTGCCTGCGCTTGCCCCCTTTGCACCAAAGGGGAAACAAGGACTCTGCGCAGGCCTGCGCCCGCCTAGCGCCCGCCTGGGCTTGGTCGTCATGGCTTGCGTCACGGGCACCTCGTGAGGTACCCCGCCTTGATCTCTCCGCCTCCTCGCGAGCCAGCCTGATGGGGCCGTGCCTGGGGAAGCCTCCTGTCGTCCACCCTGCGAGGCTTGGCCCCTCACGAGGGTCTCGAGCATGTGCTGATGAAGATGGGCCGTACTGGGCAACTCCTTGAGCCACGCCGCAGGCCGCAGGCAGGCAAGTCTGGGTACCCCCGTTCCCAGAACGTCGACAACCCCGTCACGGGAATACCTTCAAGACCTCCTCTCGGAGAAGACCCTTTGTATAGTCCCTTGTTGTCTTTGAATCGTCTATCACTCTTTGTGTTTCTAGGATCTAGCATATGTGTGGCTATATCTTGTTGGTTGAGTGATTTCTCTCGTGTTTTCCTCGTGTTCCCCTCGTTTCCCCACTCATGTTCTTCGTGTCCTTGTAGGATTCCCTCCAAACGTGAAGGATCGGGCATCTAGGGTTCTACCCTACATCACATAGCCAAGGGCTTCTATCCATGCATGGTCAGAGGACGTCAACCTGAAGATGCGACCCATCGAGTCTCCGATGGTGTCGTGATGACGAATTGTTTGAGAAAAATTATCAGTTTGCAAAGGCTTCAGCAGCTAAGAACAAAAGGAATTCAGACTTGACTTCAGCCCTGGTCCAGCTGCTCCAAGGCCAGATGGCAGTCGTGAAGCCAATCAGAATATCATCAGCCCCTTCAATAGCTTTGATGGGCTTCTCTCCCACATTGTTGGACAACGGGCCACAACTGATCAATCTGTTGCAGAAGAGGAATCTGAGGATGTTTTAGAGTCCTCGAAGCCAAAGAAAAAGTCAAAGGCTTCTAAACCTACTACTACACCAAAAGCTTCAAGTGTGAAGCCATTAAAATCAGCACCTCCTGAATCCAGTCTGCAGTCCGAGGATCAATCCTGCATCTCCGAGAAGTCCAAGAAGCCCAAGACGATCTCTGGGCATGACCTCACCCCAGCTAGCATTCTGCGCAATGGGGAGAATGTTATTGATCTATCAAGTGATGAAGATCTTGCTCATGATGCTCCGGAAATTCTTATCAAGAGCATGCAAGAGGCCGAAATCTTCAAAGACTTGCCTCTCTTCGATGCAGATATACTCAACAACTTCATTGATGAATGGTTTGAAGATTCTTCACTCACCATTGACGATCTGCAGCTGCCCATTGACATCACTGTCACATTTCAAGGCAGCATTGCCAAGGAGCTTGCTATAGCTTAGAAAATTGTTGAGTTGAAGAACCAAATTGACTATGAGAAGGCCCAATTCAAGAAGCACATGGCCAATCTCAGTGTTGCCGATGTTCAAAATTTCAAGCAAATGATGATTGACCTCAAGGCTCACTTCAAGAAAAAGTGTGAGGAAGCCAAAGGCTCTCGTGAGTGCATGAAATATTATGCTGAAAAATGCGTTTAGGCTCAAAATGAGGCTGTGATGAGAAAGGCTCTTAGGCGACCAGGCATCGACCCCAAGCTGGCTACCAAGAAGAAGAAGAAGCCTGCTGAAGCTAAACCCGAAGCCCTAAGGCAGGAAATTCAAGCATTGGCTTCCCTGCCAGTATGACTGGCAAGAAGCCAAACATTCGTTCTGCAGCTTCTTAACAAAAAGACTAAGATGGCTGAGGCTGAAGCCAAGAAGAGGAAGCACTAGGATACCTCTGATGTTGCTCCCTCATAGAAGAAGCTGAAGACAAAGTCTTCAAAGTCTTCACGCCAAGCTCGTGCTGCTCCCCAAGAGCCATTGAATGTTGAACCTATTTCTGTTGCTCTACCAGCCTCCACCAATCGCGAGTGTCGTCTCATTGTGCATGAGCCTGCTTCCACAGAGGCTCATGAATATGAAGACATTCCAGCTGCTGACTCCACCGCAGCTGAAGACATTGGTCAAGATGACAATGTTGATGATGAAGTCGTTCGTCAGCTTGTTCCCAACCCGTTATCATCACCTGCTCCTACGAGTAGTGAACTGATAAGCATTGGCGGTCCCACGATGGCAATCACACAAGATGTATTCTGGGAAGAGAAATGTGAAACCCCGGCTCAGAGAAACCGGAACGCCCCGTATTCCAGCCCAGAGATCGAGGAGAAGTCTCTGGAATACGGCACCGATTTACATAGAACAAATAATAATACAAGGGTCTGATGTTACAAAGAATCACATCAGCATGGCGACACTACACCTGCGATACTACACTTGCTCTATGTTAGCAGCGGAACAACTCGAAACAGCGGAAATCTTCTAGCAGCGGAACAACAATGAAGGTGGTGAACTCCGCTCCGCAGGGACTCTGGCTGGGACACGATCTAGCTCGCATGAACGGAAACCACGCCAAGCAATCAAGCAATCACGGCATCACCTGCAATCTAGCATGACACACCAGGTCAGTACATTGAATGTACTTGCAAGCTCACAACAACCAAAAACATCAAGGCAAGACAACAACATAGCCTTAAGCAGGTTAATAAAATTAACAGCTACGATGATACAACAGCAACTCCTAAGCATGATATGAAGCTACTACAATACTGATAAATCACCATCTCCGATCTCCATAACCATATCTTTTTTGGCTAACCGACCAAGCAATATACCATCTCGATCACCTCGTGATCAAACCCAAACTGTAACTGTGATCCTTATGGCGATCACAACCCGACCAATAAATGGTTGTGATCCTTACGGCGATTACAATCCGACCAATGAATGGCCCATGATCCTTACGACGATTAGAACCTGACCAATGAATGGCCCGTGATCCTTACGGCAATCACAACACGACCAATGAATGGACCGTGATCCTTACGGCGATCACAACCACGACCAATACTTGGCCAATCTGTACTGCTCCTAATATCCACATATCCGTCACCTATAAGTCATTCTGTCATGTGAGTGTTGATCGAATAGTGTACCCTAGTACGAACCCATGCCCATGACCGAGGACGCGGCTATCGATAGGTTAAATATACACTCTGCAAAGGTAGCGCACTGTACCCACACCACAGAACCCATGGCCTCGCACTCCCATTCAGGTGGACCAACGGCGTTACGACAAAACCGATCTACTGCCATGACACTCTCCCGGCCACTCCGACTCACTCCCCTCTGGGCTAAGTCATGGGTGGCCCCGTGTCTACCTCAAGACACAACGACCACCGTCGTGGCCCGATCCACACTAGGACCCGCACACAAAAACATAACAACGAGCTCACAAGGTTATGCCTGCTTACGGGGCCAGGGTACAACACGCCCATAACCTTCCCTAGTTGGAGGCAGCGGCGAGAGGCACGACAATAGACCGCATTAGGGCCGTCCCATACCGGAAAGTGTGGTTGCACTGGAAAAGTCCGGTTCAGCGGCACCTAACCAACTTATACTCAAAAATATAACCATGATAACTGATACTCCGATGTCAACTATCAAAGTATAATCCAAGTCATAGCAATATCCAACAATAATCCAAGCAGAATATCATCATCTCAAAATACTCCAAGGGTAGCACAACACTACTATCATGATGAATCTGACAACAATAATACTACTACTCCAATATGCAAGAACAAGTTATCCAACTATGATCCACATGTAAACATCATCTCCGAAAATAATACTCCAAGCAACAGAACATCAACTATCATCGTGAAGATAATCATACTAACCACTAATAATCCAAAGGTAGCATGACATCCAAAGTAATACTCCAAAATATACTAACAGATATCATCCTGAAACAAACATAATACCAGCCACTAATACTCGAATGGCAACATGATACTCATCAACTCCAAACATAACTCCTAGTAATCCAAAAAATAGCATGGCAACAACAAGATCAAAATAATACTCCGAGAAAATGCCATGCACAAAGTCATGTTGCTAAAGCAATATTTTAAACAAGTTCAAAATGAATTAAACCATGTCACTGCATTACAGTGATGAAAATGGAGGGTGTGGCTTGCCTGGGGTGGAAGAAATCACCGAGAGAAAGTGCAAGAAGCTTGCAGAAATGAATCACCGGAAATCGTTCTCTCTCGGAGGGGGCTGATTAAGGGCAAGGGCATAATGGTCATTTTCAGTATGCCAGAACATAATGAAAGTGACACCAATAGAAAGGGCTCGACGAAACGAAGAAGTAGGCTTTGGATTCACCTCATTTGGAGTTACAGATAAAAAGTTATGAGGGGTTGAAGTTCAGGGACTTTTCTACAAAAATAATATTCACAGTCGGGTCCCTGATTGGATAAGGCAGAAGCGCAAAGTTAAAATACGCTTTCGGTCAGTGAAAACGTAAAACAGAAATGCGCTTTCACTTATCTGACGTGGCGGGGCTGGACAGCGCGTTTGGCCTACAGGTGGGTCCGCCACCTATCCACATGGCAGGGGTGGGGCTGGCCTCTGGGTCGCTGACGCCTGGGGCCCACGGGGTCCACGCGCTGGTCAACTCCCTCCCCCGCCTCCTCCTTCTTCTTCCCCGTGCCTGCTCCCTAGATAGGGAGTGGGTCGACGGCACCGGTGGGATTCCGGCTAGCTCCGGCCACCATTTGAGACGCCGTGACCACCGGAGAACTCAGGAGGCTGCCGCGCCTCGGTTACTGGGACGCAAGACCAATGGAGATTCCCGGAGTGGTGACCGGTGAGAGAATGGCGGGCGAGGTCGTCGACCAAGATGGGTGCTGGCGATGTGGTTGCTCCGGAGGAGAAACGGAGAGGTGGGGAGGATTAGAGGGTCGAGGAGACTCCTCTGGTGGTGGTAGGAGAGCGTGGAGAGCTTCGGTTGGCGCAAACTTAGCCGAGGCCGTGCGGCGTCCATGGCGGCAATGGACAGCAACGAGAGCTCCTCGAGCTTAACTGAGAGGCTAGGCGAGGTCCGGGGAGAGAGTCAAGGCTGCTGGAGTGCTCGGACGGCTCGGGGAAGGGCTATATATAGGCGGGGCGAGGGATGCCAAGCTGGCACCACCGCGGATGCATGTCCGGCGCTGCGGAAACGCTGCTCGCGCGCATGAACTCGGGGGCAAATGACGGGGAGGGCACAGGGGAGAGCTCACAGGGAAGAGACGGCCAAGAGAGGTGCAGAGGAAGAGGCCGAAACGAGCTCTGAGACAAACAGAGCACAGTGCACCCGTGGGCGTTCGGCGGTGAGCGTCGACAAGGAAGCTGCCGGAGGGGTAGAGGGGTCCAGAGGGAAGAGAACGACAAGGCTGAGCTGTTTGACACTCGGGGACGAGCCAGAACCGATCGGAGCGGCACTGCTGTTGCCAACAGTGGCGAGACCATTGTTTTGGCTGGCATCTCCCATGGTTACCACAGGCAGCACGCACTCTGGCTTCCAAATTAGCGCCAAACCATGTCAGCGGTGGAGCCCTTCAAAGGTAGGGTTTAACTATGGTGGTAGTTTGGTTACAACTGCTATGGTTAAATGGTTATCACCCTCTAAAGTTTACTGCAGTAAACTTGGGGGAGCACTGGTGATCAACAGGAAGGGTTTTGGGAGCAATGGAGTTGTCTACGAGGTTGAGGTAAAGAAGGACTTTAATCCTGGTAAGTTTGAGGAGAAATGGATCAAGATTACCTGCAGTTGCTTCACAACTGACCAAAATGGTCCAGAAACTAGACCATGACGGTGCACTCACATGGAGTGTCAACTTGAGATCAAATTGGGAAGAGCTGAGTCATTTGGTCTTATGAAGATGCTCAAAAAGTCTCATACCAATTGGCCAAGCCAAAATGGTACTTGCTTCACAAACATCTCTGCTGACCAGAAACTTGGAATAATATTGGTGATCAAATGGATAAATGAAATGATGCCAAATTGGGTGGAGATAGGTTTTATGGGTAGAAGAATTATCTCGTGATTTATCAGGAGTTTTGAAGCAAAATAAAATATACTTGCTTCACAACCTGAAAATAAGGCCAGAATCAAAGATTTGGTCCTGTGCTCACATAGATGATTGGATGGAGCTGAAAATGGGTGAAGGGGTTTAATATTAGCACATTCAGGAGTGTGCAAAATTTCAACTCATTTGGATACTCCTGGCTAGTACTTCCTTCACAAAGCCTTCTATTTGATAGAAACTTTGAAAATTCACTGAGGAAGATTGGCTTGGCAAATAAGTTTGAACTTGTGCATGGGGCAATTATTTGGACATATAAACATTCCCAAAAAGGTTGGGATCCACTAGGAAAAATATAAATGTCACTTCCTTCACAAAGTGCCATTTAGGGCAGAATAGAAAAAGGATTATTGGGGAATTATTTTTGAACTGGCCAAGGCAATGTTTGGGAATATTTGAATTGTATATGACCCAAAGGAATTATGAGAATTATTTGGGGATTTTTGGATGGACAGAAATATAGGTTGCTTCACAACCTAGGGCAGATAGGGTTATCCGTTTAATGAAAAAGGAATTTTCCCAAGAAAAGAATTTTAGGGTTTGGTCAAGGAGTGAGGTGACATGATCTTTGGCAAGGTTTTGTGAATGATGAGCCACTTGGGAGGAGGAATGAGGATGATTTCCCAAGTGACAAGGCCACAGAACCACTCCAAAAACAAAAACAGAGCAAAAACCAAATAATCAGAAGAAAAAGAAAAGGGCCAAAAACTAGGCTGTTATAAGCAACACCCCAACTCCCCATTGCATGAGGTCATTCCCCACACTCCACCCGCTCATGTCACCACTCTGGTGCTTGAGACGCCTCAAGAGACTCCAGAAGACATGGAGAAGACCACTCCTTCACCAAAAACGTCGCCCTCTTTTCCAAGGCTTTGCAGAGGCCCTAGGACCTCTGTCTCCATGTCAAGCATTCCTAAAGAGGATGTGCAAAACACAAGCTCAGTGGAACATCAAGTTTTTCTTTAAGCCATCCCTTCAGCAACTGCACAAGAATCTAAAGCCAAAGAGGTTGAAGATATTCCAGCTACACCAGCCGATGAAGAAAAAGAAGAAAATCATGAAGTTATTCCCCCTGCCAGTGATCCTGTTGTTCAGGAGGAAGATGTGATTGTGCCAGAGCCTCCTATCCATGAAGCCACTAATGTTGAGGCAAATGCGGCTGCCACTACCACCACTGAAGCCAATGACGTGGTCATGGCTGAAGATATTGTGAAGGACAAAGTCATTGCTGCCACTGAAGAGCCATCCACATCAGATGTGGTCATTCCTCCTTGTGTGTCTCACACCATGGAACGTGCATACAATCATGGTGAGCTTGTTATGGTGCGGTGGCCTATCTGGATACCACCCACTGCTCCTGGTCCACAATATGATTATCGCGTGGAGCAAAGGCCTCAAACACAGAAGCCGTAGCCCAGGCTGCCAAGGCTTCCAAGGCCGTGACTACCCAAGGCTCCTTCAGTGTGCTAAGCTTCAGAGAGCACAACGCCTTCTTCGACTCTGCCATGAATCTATACAAGAATCCAAAGATCTCCTCGGATAGGTTTTGGAGCCATCAGCAATGCAGCTACTACTCATGCGTTCTATACAATCAAGACATCATTTTTCCTCACAAGCGTCTTGACTATGATGGCATTGCTGGGCTACCATGCCTTGAAGAGGCTCTTTATTGCTTCCGCGAAGTTGGTTTTCTCCCATTAGTCACTGACAAGGAGCATTGGAACGAAGAGCTTCTTCTGCGGTTCTATGCTACTCTGCACATTAGAGGCTACAACAAGGATCCGAAGACATGGGTCCTTGAGTGGATGACAGGAGATGTTCATCATGAAACCATAGCTCAGGTTATAATCGAGCTAACTTCCCTGCCCACTCCTGGTGATCTGTATGTGCCAGGTTGTCAGCTATATGAATGCGAAGTGTAGAGCATTTTCCAGAAGCCTGAGCCAAACATGAGTCAAATGCTTAATATGATGAATCCATTGCCCATTGATGTTGAATATCCCAAGGAATTCTTTGTCAAAGACCTCGAGTACTTGCCCCGCACCATATACCACATTTTGAGGTGTACTCTGTGGCCTATCAAGGGATATTCTCCTGACGCCAAGCTTGAAGGCACCATGAAGACATTGGTCTTCTACATCATCAATTAGCATCAGGTTCAACACTCAAGACTTCTTCATCAGATAGTTGGCAGCTTCAGGAATTGATCTTTTTGGCCTCAAGTTCTATGCTCCATGGGTCATGCGGCTGATAAAGCTTCACTCAACCATTAACTATCAAGATTCAGCTCGCAACCATGTTGTATTCTTGCCTGAAGTGGACATGTCTCATGAAGCCATTTATCCCGTGCCTGCCAAGGAGCCAATACATGAAGACAATGCCGCATTCCAAAGCTTCTCATAGCCAATTGAAGGTGTTCATGTGCCTAACCCCCTGCTCCTGCTGGTCCTCTTGCTGGTCAGCTTCGTCTACTGCATCGTGCCAACACAGATGCAACAGCCAACACAATAGCACAAAGGCCTCAAAACCGTGCTCATGTCCTGAATGACAGAGAGCTTCTTATATCACTTCACCTAAAGTAGGATAGGCATCATGACTGGATGAAGCGCCAGATGCGGAGCTTACTTGTTGATATCAATCGCATTCGCAACCTTGCGACCAAGAATTCCTTTGTTGCACATGAAGCTTGTCGGTGGTCCTGTAAGATCCTTACAATGCTCTGTTCTGAAGACGATCTTCAAGAAGATGGCTTCACTGAGCGTTTCAAGTTTGATTCTAGGCCACCATAATGTGCAAGTTGGCTTTCAACTCCCTCGCTTGAAGATTCTGACTTTTCATCTTCGGCTCCCATTGTTGTTGCGCGAGTCATAGATGAAGAGGACGACGCCACTTCACCAGCGATGGATTCACTGCATCACGATTCTGCATCAGGCCCCTCTACACCGCCCAACTCCAACATCGACCTGGCTGCCCCAACATCTTCTCTAACTGGGAACGAGTAGATACTCGATGTCTTAAAACATTTTTGTCCTTACTGACAAAAGGTGGAGAAGCATATGAGTTGATAGTCTTCAAGCGGCTCCATATATGGGTTGGGTGCTTACTTTTGCTAAGTTCTTACAACTATCATTCTTGAAATTGTTGGTTTTTGATTTTGTAACACTTAAACTTGATGGTCGTTTGCCACTTTTGCTCCTACCTTATGATGCAATGATAAATCCTGGATGAAGTCATTCTACAGATGCCCATTTCTCATTATGCATGTCATTATCTTTATTACTTTCATATATGCATGGTGAATTTTCTTCATGGATGAAGAAGATCTCCACAAAGCAAAACCTGCCATGTGCATTTGCATTCAAAGGCAACCTACATATATGCACATCTTCAGGGGGAGCCTCTTACAACCTATGAAGACAATGCCTATGTACTTAAACTTTCACATACTTTTATCCCCGTTGAAAACTTCAACCAGTTTGTCATCAATCACCAAAAAGGGGGAGATTGTAAGTGCATCTAGTACCACCCCTAGTTAGTTTTGGAGTATTGACGACAACCATGGTTGAGGGACTAATGTGTTTGTGAGAATTGCAGGATAACACAGGTAGTAGTCCCTCATTGATTTGGTTTACCTACCAGAGATGACCCCTAAAAATGTATGAAGACATTGAAGACAATGGTGGTTCGTGAAGACATTCCCGTTGAAGATAATGACCTGTGAAGACATTCACTTGAAGACTATGGAGTGCAAAGACATAGTTTATTTGTAGTTTCCGTTTCTTCTTTATTGAGTCATAGGAACCACCATACTATTAAGTGGGGTCCAAGTGAACAAAGCCAGATGACTGAAGTGATGCTCAACCAAAATCCTATGTCTTCGAGTGAAGACAATGAGAGCAAATCTTATCCAGAGTTGTATGAGTCAGCTTTGCGTGCATCCCATGTCAAGCTGCCATGTGTGTTTGAAATCGGACCATTGGACACGTGTTGGCTCCTGGCTATAAATATCCCACACCTACACCATAAATAGGTGGCTACTCAGAGTTAGTACACGACTTTTGTCGTTTGAGAGCAACCCACCTCCAAAGCCTTTGAGAGAGAGATCCTTGCGAGGACAAAGCCCAAAACATCCAGAGCCAAAGAGTGTTAGGCATCACTGAAGTCTTTCTGTTCGCGTGACCTGAAGACTTGTTACACTTGAGGACTCTGCATCCTCCTGCCGGTTAGGCGTCATGTTCTGAGGATCCAAGAGTCATTGTCGATCACCAGTGAACGGAGTTTGTGAAGCTTTAGAAGTCTACCTTGAAGACTTACCAGAGTGATTGGGCGAGGACTAGGTGTCCTTAGCTCAAGGGGAATAAGGTGAAGACACAGTCTTCTGAGTTCAATCTTAGCCTCCCTAACCAGATGTACAGTTGTCACATCAACTGGAACTGGTCTACCAAATCCTTGTCTTCACCAATCAACTGGTTCTATCCCCTACCTTCCTTACATTTTAGTTTGTCTTCGTGAAGTCATTGCTTGCTTGCCTGGTCTGTTTGAATTCACTGTGTGAAGACTATTATCTGTTTGGCTTCATGCTGTCTTCCATTCCGATCCATACTAGCTAGCTGCTATTAATCTTCGTGCTTTCACTATATTGCTCACTTGACTATTGCTTGTCTACTCTAGTTCATCTTCCACCGCATATCATATAGGTTCATATTAACAGTTTATCTTCGAAGACCTCATGTTTTGAAGACTTCCATAAAAATTGCCTATTCACCCCCTCTTGTCGATAACTAGCACTTTCACGAGGTCTGCGGCGCTATAAAGGGACTCCTAGTATTACAACAACTTATAAAAGGAAAAGAACCATCGTCTTTCACTGCACACTTTCCCCTTCCTCCCTTGCTATCACATTCCCAATCTGCTGAGCTCCAGCGCCCTAACCTATCCTCCCTCAAGAACCCCTTATAAGCACTAACTTAATCCGGCCATGGCTGGATATGGTTTGAAAGGCAAGTGGGAGGCCTCCAGTGTCACTAATGACGACATCGAGGATCTGAAGCGCGCCGGCGAGCTCCCAACCAACATCACTCATTAGGCTCCGGAGGAGGGCCAAGTCGTCCCCACGCCCGGCCAGACGAGATGATAGTGTTCGTCGCCCACTTCATCCGGGGGCCGGGCTTCCTGCTTCACCCATTTGTCAGTGGGGTGATGTTCTTTTACGGGCTAGATTCTTACAATCTCGCCCCAAACTCCTCTGCATATTTTGGCCTTCATCATCATCTGTGCGGCCTTTCGGTGGGTCCAGTCACACTTTGGCATGTGGCTAAAGGTCTTCAACGTCAATCCAAATAGTCAAGGTCTTTCGTATTGGCCATTTGCCCAGGCGTTTGCTTCATTAATTTATTACTGATCGTAGACATGTCTTCATATTGCAGCCCACCGCATGACCTCCCCACTTATCAGGTCTTAGAGGGGAACTCTCCACCCCCCTGAGCTAGTGGATAGTGGGACCGCGTCACGCTCTACGCTCCCGCCGGTCATCGAGAAGACCGAGGAGGTGTTGTCCCGAAAGACCCCTACCGGCCCGAACACGGGGGGCGGGGGTGATGATGTCATGGCCGAGGTTAATAATCGATCGCCGAAGACCAGGAGGGGGATCCCTCCTGGTGAACAAAGAGGGTGCGCTCGGTCAACCTGAGCCCTCCTCCGAGACAGTTCCAGAGCCCCCGAGGCCCCCAAAGTCGCCCATCCCGCCCTCCACTAAAGGGGAGCTGGGACCCTACCACCAGAGAGGGGGTCGCGGCTGGGTGGTCAAACGTGATGGAGGAGGCTTTGAATAGCTCCTCCATCATTGCGAAACACCGCGCCTGGTTAACAGTGGACTGAAGGGGGCTTTTGGCGGCCTCCTGATGGGCTTCGAGGTAAGCCATTTAATATCCTTTTTATAAAGTGAATTATTTAAGCAAGGTGTAGTAGGGCGGAACCCTAGATGGATATCTTTTCACACTTGGATGCAAAAAGAGGATGAACACAAGAAGACAAAGAGGAAATTCACACAAACAAAGACCCAATCACACATCCATTAGAAGAGAAATGATGGAAAAGAAATTTGGAAGTAAAATTATTTTATTTGATTTTTATTTGCAATTTTATTCGGTTGCATTT
This sequence comes from Triticum aestivum, assembly GCF_018294505.1. Lineage (NCBI taxonomy): Eukaryota > Viridiplantae > Streptophyta > Magnoliopsida > Poales > Poaceae > Triticum > Triticum aestivum. Next base: position 398,293,862 of record NC_057810.1, read on the forward strand.
TATTTAATTAGGGAAAAAGATGCATTTTTAAAAATTGCATTTAGTCCAGAAAAATGTTCACTTTGTCGCAAATATTAGCAGGGGATGGTGAAAATTGTTTCTGGAATTTTAGGAATTTTATTTTATTTTATTCAGATTTTATTCGCGGCGCTGTTTAAAAAAAAGACGCGTGCGCCGGAACTGGGCCGGCCCAGCCGAATCCAGGCCAAGGCCGACAGCCTTCCCCACGCGCCGCCGTGTCCGTGCCGGACTCTGGCTAGGAGTCCGTGCCACCGCCACCGCCGGTTGCCCCTTGACCAAGTCGAACCCCCCCCTCCCTCCTTATAATCCGACCCCGCTGCCCCCTCCTCCCCACAAATCGCGTCGCCGCCGCTTCCATCGCTCGCGCCGCCACCCGCTCACATCGTCGCCGCTGCCTGCGCAAGCTGCCGCCGTCGCCGCCTGTTGCTGCTGCTGCCGCCGTCGCCTAGCCCTGCATCGCCAAGACCCCCACCGCTAAGCCCGCCACCTCGCCAGAGCAGCCGCCCTGCCTCGCCATAGACTGCCTCGCCATTGGACCGAACCGATATAAAAACCGTCCAGGTTTGTTGGTTTATTGTTCGGTTTAGTTAGGTTAGATCGGTTTTATTTTATTATATCGTCTAAATAGCGAACGTTCACCCGATTGGTTCTGTTAACGAACGAATTCTTCATTAGTCTCTGTTAGCGGAAGTTCGTCCGATAGATTTTTCTTTTTCTATTTTTTTGGCCAGGGACCTATCCGTGAATACTTTTATTGCAATTTAGCCCCGGATTTTCAAACTAGCGTAACTTTTAGCTCATTTATCCAAATTAGATGAAACCAACGCCTAATTCTTCATAACGATCCCTCTATCTAGTAAGCCAACATGAACATGATTTTCATGATTTAGAATTTGAGTTTAGTTCAGATTAGTATTCGATCTTGTTTTGTTTGTATCTTGAGTTTCATAGCTCTGTTTGAGTTTATTCTTTTTGCAAATTGTAGCTAATCACGTGTACCTACTATTAAGAATATAATCCACATGAAAATAATGTTGTTAGGTTTCGTTTTCTGTTTAGTTTAGTTGTTGCTTGTTTTCGAGTTTTATTTGGATCTTTTCTCGATTTCTCTTTGCATCGTTTGCTTGATTGCTTATGTATGCTATTGTTTGTCTACGATAGATTTTCTTGAGTGCAAAGCTTGTTATTACGAATCTCAAGAGTTTTCCGACCGTCAACAAGGCAAGTTACACTTTGATCATAGTCTTCTATAGCCAGTTTTTACTATGCACTAGCTTTGCCCCTAAAATATTTGCATGAGTACGATTGGGAACATGTGGTTTGGTTGTAGTACTTGAGATAGGAACCTATAAACTTTGATCACCCAGGGAATATACGTTATGCTCAGTTATTGCTTAGCCATGCTCGTAGACGGGGATTGGATCATGATACACATGGAAGTTGTGAGAGATAATAGTTTTTGGATAACTTTAAGGTGGCAACATAATACACATCTGGGTGGATTGGTTGGGGCACCTGGAGAAACTAGTGCTAGCCAGTTTGGGAAATCTTGAAGTACCCGTGTGATTTTTCCTCGGTTCGCCACCCAAGCTCAAAGGGACCATATAATAATCATGCCTAGAAACTTCCATGTGTAGCCACAAGCCATTATGGGCTCTAGCATAGTTGAGTAAGTTGTGTGAGCTCTTGAAGAGATGGACTAGCAGATGTAGGGGAAAGTAGGTGTACCGGTCTACACAGAGTAGAGATTTAATGCTTCAGAAAGACTATGTCTCGATCTTCTGATCATGGATGCGGTCGAGTCTTGTAGGGAAAAGTGCGCAACCTCTGCAGAGTGTATAAACTAATCATGATTTGTTGTGTCCCCGGTTAAGAACATCTTGAGTATATAGAAGTGGATATTATTGTTGATCTCATCACTCCTTAATCAATGAATTGGGTTTAATGATGATACTTGATTAATGTTGGGATTTTGAGTTGGAGGAACCTTCTCAAATATTGGTTTAACTTTGTAGCAAATAAAATTTATTCCTTTGTTGTAGGGAAAAATTAGCTTTATGCAAAACATTAAACTTAGAGCCTCCACCAGCCAAATATGCATGTAGACTTAGTTCTTGCATTCAATTGCTTTATAGTGTAACTCTGCCAACATATTCGATGTGCTGACCTACACGGCTGCAGCGTCTCATGTTGCAAACTTTACCAACGAAGAATAAGGTGCGATAGGTCATTGTCATGCACTCAGCTATGCCATTGGAGTTGATGGACTTATTTATCTTTGAAGCTTCTGCGGATAGTTAGTTTATATGGCATTCAGCCATTTTATTTGTGTAACAGATACTCTTTATGAGGACCTCGATGTAATAAGTGTGTGATTGAACTTTGTTATAATTCCTCAAGTACTGTGTCTGTCAGCATTACCGATCCAGGGATGACACTTAATCATGGAGACTTCGGTCCATTGGGATCGCGGGTGCTACAAGATGGTATCAAAGCACACACTGAATGTAGGACGCAACCACTAGGAAAAAGCCACATGATTACTCTTCTTTGCTCATTTCTAATTCTCCTCTATTTCTGCTCTATAGATGGCGGACCCCAGGAACAAGTTCACTCAGCCGGATAACAACACCCCTTTCGGACGACACATGAAGGAAGTCACGAAGTACCTGAACATTGGACTACCAAGCTTCACTGGAGCCTTCACTGCAATTTTACCGGAAGAAGAGCGCTGGAGGATCAAAGTTCGTGTATCCTAGGAGGACATTTGCACCAAAAAAAGAGCCCATTGATTTTACCTTGGATGCACCAAGTTGGAACTTGGGAAAGAGCATGGCAGCCCACATCACTTTTGGACGCATTTGTGAGGTGTACCACAAGGAGCTTGAAGATACCGTCTATCAGATATGTGGACTCCGAGATGAGGAATGGGAGATGATTCGTACAAGGAAGGATGGATCAATTGCAACATACATTCTGGAGATGGACAGCATATTCGTCGATACGAGAACCAGATGTGCTCTATCATGAAGAAGACCAAGAAGCTGATGAAGAGGAATATCGAGCTAGAAGAGGAACACAAGTCAACACGCGATGGATATGAAGAAGAAAATGTTGTACTATTGGAGAAGCATGAAGACCTGAGGAAGAAGCTAGGAATACCCATGGAGAACCAGAAGCGAGAACCTGAAGTGGAATTCCGTTCGGAGCACTACATCATCTTGGACGACACCGACACGGACATTGATGCAAATGATGACAGTGACGACGACTACGTAGATGAAGCTGGAGCAGATATTATGGAGTCTTCCACCGAACAAAATTTCTAGACGACCACCATGTTACCAGTAGTATTCTTCCAAGTAGTTAGCTTCGGTCGATTTTTAATCGTAGTTAAGATCGTTGGTGTGAACCTTGTTTGATATTGAATGAAGTGAATTGATTGTATTGCCTCATATGCATATGGGTAGTGAATCTCTCTTAGACCTTATTCTATTCTGTTTTCTCACCCCTTCTACCCCATGAGATGCCTCCGAGATGTGACACCGAATTTGTTTTCCCGCCGGAGCTCACCCAGTTCATCCAACAGCAGAATGCCTTGATGCAGATGTTAGTCCAGAATCAAAACTAGAACAAAGGCAACAACAACAACAACAACAACAACAACCCACCGCCACCACCCCCTGTTGACAACCTAGCCCGTTTTCTGAGGTTGAATCTGAAAGGAAATATGCCCTAGAGGCAATAATAAAGTTATTATTTATTTCCTTATTTCATGATAAATGTTTATTATTCATGCTAGAATTGTATTAACTGGAAAACTAATACATGTGTTGAATACATAGACAAACATAGTGTCACTAGTATGCCTCTACTTGACTAGCTCGTGAATCAAAGATGGTTAAGTTTCCTAGCCATGGACAAAGAGTTGTCATTTGATTAACGGGATCACATCATTAGGAGAATGATGTGATTGACTTGACCCATTCCGTTAGCTTAGCACTTGATCGTTTAGTATATTGCTATTGCTTTCTTCATGACTTATACATGTTCCTGTAACTATGAGATTATGCAACTCCCGTTTACCGGAGGAACACTTTGGGTACTATCAAACGTCACAACGTAACTGGGTGATTATAAAGGAGTACTACAGGTGTCTCCGAAGGTACATGTTGAGTTGGCATATTTCGAGATTAGGTTTTGTCACTCCGATTGTCGGAGAGGTATCTCTGGGCCCTCTCGGTAATGCACATCACTATAAGCCTTGCAAGCAATGTGACCAATGAGTTGGTTATGGGATGATGCATTACATAACAAGTAAAGAGACTTGCCGGTAACGAGATTGAACTAGGTATTGGATACCGACGATCAAATCTCGGGCAAGTAACATACCGATGACAAAGGGAACAAAGTATGTTGTTATGCGGTTTGACCGATAAAGATCTTCGTAGAATATGTAGGAGCCAATATGGGCGTCCAGGTTCCGCTATTGGTTATTGACCAAGAATAGTTCTAGGTCATGTCTACATAGTTCTCGAACCCGTAGGGTCCGCACGCTTAAGGTTTCGATGACAGTTATATTATGAGTTTATGAGTTTTGATGTACCGAAGGAGTTCGGGGTCCCCGATGAGATCGGAGACATGACGAGGAGTCTCGAAATGGTCGAGACGTAAAGATCGATATATTGGACGACTATATTCGGAGTTCGGAAAGGTTCCAAGTGATTCGGGTATTTATCGGAGTACCGGAGAGTTATGGGAATTCGCCGGGGAGAAGTATTGGGCCTTATTGGGCCATACGGGAAAGAGAGAGGGGCTGCCTAGGGCAGGCCGCGCGCCCCCCCAAGGCCTAGTCCGAATTGGACTAGGGGGAGGGGCCGCACCCCCTCCTTCCTTCCCTTCTCTCTTCCCCTTCCTTCTCTCCTACTCCTACTAGGAAAGGAGGAGTCCTACTCCCGGTGGGAGTGGGACTCCCCCCTTGGGCGCGCCTCCTCCTCCTTGGCCGGCCCTCCCCTAGCTCCTTTATATACGGGGGCAGGGGGACACCCCATGACACACAAGTTGATCTACGGATCGTTCCTTAGCCGTGTGCGGTGCCCCCCTCCACCATATTCCACCTCAGTCATATCGTCGCGGAGTTTAGGCGATGCCCTGCGCCGGTAGAACATCATCATCGTCACCACGCCGTCGTGCTGACGGAACTCTTCCTGAAGCTTTGCTGGATCGAAGCCCGGGGATCGTCATCGAGCTGAACGTGTGCTGAACTCGGAGGTGCCGTACGTTTGGTGCTTGGATCGGTCGGATCGTGAAGACGTACGACTACATCAAACGCATTGTCATAACGCTTCCGCTTACGGTCTACGAGGGTACGTGGTCAACACTCTCCCCTCTCGTTGCTATGCCATCACCACGATCTTGCGTGTGCGTAGGAAATTTCTTGAAATTACTACGTTCCCCAACAGTGGTATCAGAGCCAGGTTTTATGCGTTGATGTTATATGCAGGAGTAGAACACAAGTGAGTTGTGGGCGATACAAGTCATACTGCTTACCAGCATGTCATACTTTGGTCCGGCCGTATTGTAAGATGAAGCGGCCCGGACCGACATTACGCGCACGCTTACGCGAGACTGGTTTCACCGTTGCGAGCATTCGTGCTTACAGGTGGTTGGCGGGTGTCTGTCTCTCTCACTTTAGCTGAATCGAGTGTGGCTACGCCCGGTCCTTGCGAAGGTTAAAACAACACCAACTTGACAAACTATCGTTGTGGTTTTTATGCGTAGGTAAGAATGGTTCTTGCTAAAAGCCCGTAGCAGCCACGTAAAATTTGCAACAACAAAGTAGAGGACGTCTAACTTGTTTTTGCAGGGCATGTTGTGATGTGATATGGTCAAGACGTGATGCTATATTTTATTGTATGAGATGATCATGTTTTGTAACCGAAGTTATCGGCAACTGGCAGGAGCCATATGGTTGTCGCTTTATTGTATGAAATGCAAACGCCCTGTAATTGCTTTACTTTATCACTAAGCGGTAGCGATAGTCGTAGAAGCAATAGATGGCGTAACGGCAACGATGCTACGATGGAGATCAAGGTGTCGCGCCGGTGACGATGGTGATCACGACGGTGCTTCGGAGATGGAGATCACAAGCACAAGATGATGATGGCCATATCATATCACTTATATTGATTGCATGTGATGTTTATCCTTTATGCATCTTATCTTGCTTTGATTGACGGTAGCATTTTAAGATGATCTCTCACTAAAATTATCAAGAAGTGTTCTCCCTGAGTATGCACCATTGCCAAAGTTCGTCGTGCCCAGACACCACGTGATGATCGGGTGTGATAAGCTCTATGTCCATCTACAACGGGTGCAAGCCAGTTTTGCACACGCAGAATACTCAGGTTAAACTTGACGAGCCTAGCATATGCAGATATGGCCTCGGAACACGGAGACCGAAAGGTCGAGCGTGAATCATATAGTAGATATGATCAACATAGTGATGTTCACCATTGAAAAATACTCCATCTCACGTGATGATCGGTTATGGTTTAGTTGATTTGGATCACGTGATCACTTAGATGACTAGAGAGATGTCTGTCTAAGTGGGAGTTCTTAAGTAATATGATTAACTGAACTTAAATCTATCATGAACTTAGTCCTGGTAGTATTTTGCAAATTATGTTGTAGATCAATAGCTCGCGGTGTTGCTTTCATATGTTTATTTTGATATGTTCCTAGAGAAAACTGTGTTGAAAGATGTTAGTTGCAATGATGCGGATTGGATCCGTGATCTGAGGCTTATCCTCATTGCTGCGCAGAAGAATTACGTCCTTGATGCACCGCTAGGTGACAAACCTATTGCAGGAGCATATGCAGACGTTATGAACGTTTGCCTAGCTCAATATGATGACTACTTGATAGTTTTGTGCACCATGCTTTATGGCTTAGAATCGGGACTTCAAAGACGTTTTGAACGTCATGGACCATATGAGATGTTCCAGGAATTGAAGTTAATATTTCAAGCAAATACCCGAGTTGAGAGATATGAAGTCTCCAACAAGTTCTATAGCTAAAAGATGGAGGATAATCGCTCAACTAGTGAGCATGTTCTCAGATTGTCTGGGTACTTCAATCGCTTGAATCAAGTGGGAGTTAATCTTCCTGATAATATAGTGATTGACAGAATTCTCTAGTCACCATCACCAAGTTAGTAGAACTTTGTGATGAACTATAGTATGCAAGGGATGACGAAAACGATTCCCGAGCTCTTCGTGATGTTGAAATCGATGAAGGTAGAAATCAAGAAAGAGCATCAAGTGTTGATGATTGACAAGACCACTAGTTTCAAGAAAAGGGCAAAGGGAAAGAAAGGGAAACTTCAAGTAGAATGACAAACAAGTTGTCACTCCCGTGAAGAAGACCAAAGCTGGACCATAGCTTGAAACTGAGTTCTTACACTGCAAAGGAAATGGTCACCGGAAGCGGAAATGACCTGAACATTTGGTGGATAAGAAGGATGGCAAAGTGAACAAGGGTATATTTGATATACATGTTATTGATGCGTACCTTACTAGTGTTTATAGTAACCCCTGAGTATTTGATACTTGTTCGGTTGCTAAGATTAGTAACTCGAAACAGGAGTTACAGAATAAACAGAAACTAGTTGAGGGTGAAGTGACGATGTGTGTTGGAAGTTGTTCCAAGATTGATATGATCATCATCGCACACTCCCTATACTTTCGGGATTAGTGTTAAACCAAAATAAATGTTATTTGGTGTTTGCGTTGAGCATGAATATGATTTGATCATGTTTATTGCAATACGGTTATTCATTTAAAGTCAGAGAATAATTGTTGTTCTGTTTACCTGAATAAAACCTTCAATGGTCATACACCCAATGAAAATAGTTTGTTGGATCTCGATCGTAGTGATACACATATTCATAATATTGATGCCAAAAGATGCAAAGTTAATAATGATAGTGCAACTTATTTGTGGCACTGCCGTTCGGGTCATATCGGTGTAAAGCGCATGAAGAAACTCCATAAAGATGGATTTTCGGAATCACTTGGTTATGAATCATTTGATGCTTGCGAACCGTGCCTTTTGGGCAAGATGACTAAAACTCCGTTCTTCGAAACAATGGAACAAGCTACTGACTTATTGGAAATCATACATACCGATGTATGCGATCCAATGAGTGTTGTTGCTCGTGCAAGTATCGTTATTTTTTGACCTTCACAAGATGATTTGAGCAGATATGGATATATCTACTTGATGAAACATAAGTCTGAAATAGTTGAAAGGTTCAAAGAATTTCAGAGTGAAGTGGAAAAATCATCGTAACAAGAAAATAAAGTTTCCGCGATCTGATCGCGGAGACGAATATTTGAGTTACGAGTTTGGTCTTCAATTAAAACAATGTGGAATAGTTTCACAGCTCACGCCACCTGGAACACCACAACGTTATGGTGTGTCCGAACGTTGTAACCACACTTTATTGGATATGGTGCGATCTATGATGTCTCTTACTGATTTACCATTATCGTTTTGGGGTTATGCATTAGAGACAGCTGCATTCACGTTAAAAGGGCACCATCTAAATCCGTTGAGATGACATCGTATGAACTATGGTTTAGAATTAAACCTAAGCTGTCGTTTCTTAAAGTTTGGAGTTGTGATGCTTATATGGAAAAGGTTTTCAACCTGATAAGCTCGAACCCAAATCGGAGAAGTGCGTCTTCATAGAATACCCAAAGGAAACTGTTGGGGTACTCCTTCTATCACAAATCCAAAGGCAAAACATTCGTTGCTAAGAATGGATCCTTTCTAGAGAAGGAGTTTCTCTCGAAAGAAGTGAGTGGGAGGAAAGTAGAACTTGATGAGGTAACAGTACCTACTCCCTTATTGGAATTTAGTTCATCACAGAAATCTGTTCCTGTGACTACTACACCAATTAGTGAGGAAGTTAATGATGATGATCATGAAACTTCAGATTAAGTTACTACAGAATCTCGTAGGTCTTACAGAGTAAGATCCGCACCAGAGTGGTACGGTAATCCTGTTCTGGAAGTTATGTTACTAGACCATGACGAACCTACGAACTATGAAGAAGCGATGGTGAGCCCAAATTCCGCAAAATGGCTTGAGGCCATGAGATCTGAGATAAGATCCATGTATGAAAACAAAGTATGGACTTTGATTGACTTGCCCAATGATCGGTGAGACATTGATTAAATGGATCTTCAAGAGGAAGACAGACACTGATAGTAGTGTTACTATCTACAAAGCTCGACTTGTTGCAAAAGGTTTTCGACAAGTTCAAGGTGTTGAATACGATGAGATTTTCTCACTCGTAACGATACTTAAGTCTGTTTGAATCATGTTGGCAATTGCCGCATTTTATGAAATCTGGCAAATGGGTAAACAAAACTACATTCCTTAATGGTTTTCTTAAAGAAGAGTTGTATATGATGCAACCAGAAGGTTTTGTGAATCCTAAAGGTGCTAACAAATTGTGCAAGCTCCAGCTATCCATCTATGGACTGGTGCAAGCATCCCAGAGTTGGAATATATGCTTTGATGAGTTGATCAAAGCATATGGTTTTATACAGACTTTTGAAGAAGCCTGTATTTACAAGAAAGTGAGTGGGAGCTCTGTAGCATTTCTAATATTATATGTGTATGACATATTGTTAATTGGAAATGATATGGAAATTCTGGATAGCATGAAAGGATACTTGAATAAGAGTTTTTTTCAAAGCAAGACCTCAGTGAAGCTGCTTACACATTGAGCATCAAGATCTATATAGATAGATCAAGACGCTTGATAAGATTTTTCAATGAGTACATACCTTGATAAATTTTTGAAATAGTTCAAAATGGAACAGTCAAAGAAGGAGTTCTTGCCTGTGTTACAAGGTGTGAAGTTGAGTAAGACTCAAGACCCGACCATTGCAGAAAATAGAAAGAGAATGAAAAGTCATTCCCTATGCCTCAGTCATAAGTTCTATAAAGTATGCTATGCTGTGAACCAGACCTATTGTATACCTTGCTCTGTGTTTGGCAAAGGAATACAATTTTGATCTAATAAGTAGATCACTAGACATGGGTCAAGAATATCCTTAGTGAGGACTAAGGAGATGTTTCTCGATTATGGAGGTGATAAAAGAGCCCGTCGTTAAAGTTACAACGATGCAAGCTTTTACACCAATCCAGATGACTCTAAGTCTCAATCTGGATACATATTGAAAGTGGGAGCAATTAGCTAGAGTAGCTCCGTGCAGAGCATTGTAGACATAGAATATTTGCAAAATACATATGGTTCTGAATATGTCAAACCCGTTGACTAAGCTTCTCTCACGAGCAAAACATGATCACACCTTAGTACTCTTTGGGTGTTAATCACATAAGCGATGTGAACTAGATTATTGACTCTAGTAAACCCTTTGGGTGTTGGTCACATAACGATGTGAACTATGGGTGTTAATCATATATAGATATGAATATTGGTGTTAAATCACATGGCGATGTGAACTAGATTATTGACTCTAGTGCAAGTGGGAGACTAAAAGGAAATATGCCCTAGAGGCAATAATAAAGTTATTATTTATTTCCTTATTTCATGATAAATGTTTATTATTCATGCTAGAATTGTATTAACCGGAAACATAATACATGTGTGAATACATAGACAAACATAGTGTCACTAGTATGCCTCTACTTGACTAGCTCGTGAATCAAAGATGGTTAAGTTTCCTAGAGATGGACAAAAGAGTTGTCATTTCATTAACGGGATCACATCATTAGGAGAATGATGTGATTGACTTGACCCATTCCATTAGCTTAGCACTTGATCGTTTAGTATATTTCTATTGCTTTCTTCATGACTTATACATGTTCCTGTAACTATGAGATTATGCAACTCCCGTATACCGAAGGAACACTTTGGGTACTACCAAACGTCACAACGTAACTGGGTGATTATAAAGGAGTACTACAGGTGTCTCCGAAGGTACATGTTGAGTTGGCATATTTCGAGATTAGGTTTTGTCACTTCGATTGTCGGAGAGGTATCTCTGGGCCCTCTCGGTAATGCACATCACTATAAGCCTTGCAAGCAATGTGACCAATGAGTTGGTTATGGGATGATGCATTACGTAACGAGTAAAGAGACTTGCCAGTAACGAGATTGAACTAGGTATTGGATACCGACGATCAAATCTCGGGCAAGTAACATACCGATGACAAAGGGAACAAAGTATGTTGTTATGCGGTTTGACCGATAAAGATCTTCGTAGAATATGTAGTTGCCAATATGGGCATCCAGGTTCCGCTATTGGTTATTGACCAAGAATAGTTCTAGGTCATGTCTACATAGTTCTCGAACCCGTAGGGTCCGCACGCTTAAGGTTTTGATGACAGTTATATTATGAGTTTTGATGTACCGAAGGAGTTCGGAGTTCCGGATGAGATCGGGGACATGACGAGGAGTCTCGAAATTGTCGAGACATAAAGATCGATATATTGGACGACTATATTCGGAGTTCGGAAAGGTTCCGAGTGATTCGGGTATTTATCGGAGTACCGGAGAGTTATGGGAATTCGCCGGGGAGAAGTATTGAGCCTTATTGGGCCATACGGGAAAGAGAGAGGGGCTGCCTAGGGCAGGTCGCGTGCCCCCCCAAGGCCTAGTCCGAATTGGACTAGGGGGAGGGGCCGCACCCCCTCCTTCCCTCCCTTCTCTCTTCCCCTTCCTTCTCTCCTACTCCTACTAGGAAAGGAGGAGTCCTACTCCCGGTGGGAGTAGGACTCCCCCCTTGGGCGCGCCTCCTCCTCCTTGGCCGGCCCTCCCCTAGCTCCTTTATATACGGGGGCAGGGGGACACCCCATGACACACAAGTTGATCTACGGATCGTTCCTTAGCCGTGTGCGGTGCCCCCCTCCACCATATTCCACCTCGGTCATATCGTCACGGAGTTTAGCGAAGCCCTGTGCCGGTAGAACATCATCATCGTCACCACGCCGTCGTGCTGACGGAACTCTTCCCGAAGCTTTGCTGGATCGAAGCCCGGGGATCGTCATCGAGCTGAACGTGTGCTGAACTCGGAGGTGCCGTACGTTCGGTGCTTGGATCGGTCGGATCGTGAAGACGTACGACTACATCAACCGCATTGTCATATCGCTTCCGCTTACGGTCTACGAGGGTACGTGGACAACACTCTCCCCTCTCGTTGCTATGCCTCACCATGATCTTGCGTGTGCGTAGGAAATTTTTTGAAATTACTACGTTCCCCAACAGAATCTGCCAGTGTTCTCTAGCAGCACGAAAGCGCCTTCTAAACAACTCGGCAGAAGGGAAGGGGCCTATGTATTTGCATGACCCCTGTGGATTTGACCCTACCTACACGCGGAGCCAATCCCCTAGCAGTCCTGCCACCACGCCGCAGAACAGGAGCTCATGTGGAACCTTGGATTTATGGCGTAACAGCCGAGCCGATTGTTGCAGATGATTGGCTCTACAAGATTGGGAGAGAGCTGACAACTGCAGGATGCATAGATGCATAGAGAGTGCGCTTTGCCACACATCAACTTGATGGACCCGCAGCATCTTGGTGGGAGAATTTCATCACCACTTATCCCGTTGCTACAGTTACATGGGATCAATTTCAGCAGGCCTTCCGCACCGCACATGTTTCAGCTGGAGCTATGAGTTTGAAGAAGCGCGAGTTTCATAACCTATGCCAAGGGAGTCATACAGTGGGACAGTATGTGGATGAGTTCAGCAAGCTAGCATGCTATGCCCGAGATGATGTGACCACATATGCTGCAAAGCAGGAGAATTTTCTTGAGGGACTCAATGATGAGCTAAGTATGCAGTTGATGGTGGCAACCTTCAAAAACTACCAGGAGCTGGTAGGCAGGGCCCTCATGATAGAAGTCAAGCAACAACATATTGACAATCGCAAGAGGAAGTATGGACATGGGAGGTACACTTCTAGAGCTCAGCAGAAGCCCCACTATTCACCGTACTCGGGAGGACATACTCATAACCATGGAGGCCATAACCATGGAGGACATACGCACAATGGAGGAAGTTCAAAACCACAGTGGCCCTAAGAATGGCAATGGGAATGGAGGAAGCAACAGTCAGAATCGTTCCAACCCTGTGACACCCGCCAAGAATGATCTAAGTCACATTACTTGTTCCAAGTGCGGGAAGACCAGACAGTACGCCACCGAATGTTCTGAAGCAAATAATGGAAATGGCAACAAGAGTTCTGGAAAGAATCCCAACCCCTTCACCAGAGGTCAGGTGAACCACGTTAGTGTGGAGGAGAGTGAGGAGCAGCCCGACGCAGTTGTCGATAAGTTTTTGATTAATGCATTTACAACACTTGTTCTTTTCGATGCTGGTGCATCTCATTCATTCATATCAAGGGAATTTGTCATTTGTGGATAAGTTTAAGTTGCCAACAGTAGCCCTTAAGTCACATATGTTAGTAAGTTCCCTAGGAGCAGAGTATATGGCTAGTAGGGGATGTTATCAGTTGCCTATAACCATAGGTAGACATGTTTTCCCCACCGACCTTATTGTCCTGGAGTCACAGAGATTGGACGTGATCCTAGGCATGGATTGGCTATCCAAGTTTGAAGGAAACATCGATTGCGCTAGTAAATCAATTCTACTCACCACACCGGAAGGAAAGAGGATCAAGTATGTGTCTAGGCATGCGCAGAGGAGGACTCAGGTGAATTCCTTATCGGGAGTTGTTCAGGAGGAACTACCAGTGGTGAAGGATTACCCTGCTGTATTTTCGGAGGAGTTACCAGGCATGCCACAAAATCGAGATATTGAGTTTTTCATTGAGTTATTGCCAGGCACCGGACCAATATCCAAGAGACCGTTTCGGATGCCCACAACTGGTGGAAATTAAGAAGTAGATAAAGGAGTTACTCAAGAAAGGTTATAGTCGACCAAGCTCATCACCTTGGGGAGCCCTAGTGCTTCTAGTGGAGAAGAAGGATGTATCTTTGAGGATGGTTGTTGATTATCGTGCGCTAAATGAAGTGACGATCAAGAATAAGTACCCTCTACCGATAATCAATGATTTGTTTGACCAGCTGTAGGGAGCCAAGGTTTTCTCCAAGATTGATCTTTGATTAGGTTATCACCAGTTGAAGATCCGAGAGTAGGATATACTAAAGATAGCTTTTACCATGAGGTATCGGCTATATAAGTATATAGTTATGCCATTTGGTTTGACTAATGCCCCTACCTATTTCATGAGTATGATGAACAAGGTGTTCATGGAGTTTTTGGACAAGTTTGTCGTGGTGTTCATTGACGATATATTGGTCTACTCCAAGAATGAAGAAGAGCATAAGGAACATTTGCGTTTGGTACTTGAGAAGCTCAGGGAACATCAGTTGTATGCCAAGTTCAGCAAATGTGAGTTTTGGGTGAAGGAAGTTAGATTTCTTGGACATGTTATATCCGGAGAAGGAATAGCAGTAGACCCTACCAATGTTGCATCCATCACTGAGTGGTTGGCACCCACCTCAGTTGGAGAGATCAGAAGTTTTCTCGGACTCTCGGGTTACTATCGGAGATTTATTGAGAATTTTTCCAAGATAGCGAAGCCAATGATGGAGTTATTGAAGAAGAACACCAAGTTTAAATGGACCGAGGATTGTGAAGCCAATTTTCAGGAGTTCAAGAAACGTTTGGTTACAGCCCCAATGCTGATTCTCCCAGACATACACAAAGATTTCCAAGTATATTGCAACGCTTCACGTCAAGGACTTGGAGGTGTGCTTATGCAGGATGAAAGAGTTGTTTCATATGCCTCACGACAGCTTCGTCCTCATGAGTTGAATTATGCTATGCATGATTTGGAGTTAGCAACCATAGTGCATGCGCTCAAGACATGGAGACACGTACTCATCGGAAACCGTTGTGATGTTTACACGGATCATAAGAGTTTGAAGTACGTCTTCACGTAGAAGGAGTTGAACCTCAGGCAAAGGAGATGGTTGGAGCTGGTAAAGGATTATGATATGAGATTACGTTATCATTCAGGAAAGGCCAATGTCGTAGCAGATGTGTTGAGCTGCAAGACTTATGTTAACACGCTCATAACCGGAGGATTACCTCAGGAGTTAGTAGATGACCTTCGAGAACTATGTTTGGAGATAGTTCCGAGAGGTTATGTTGCAACATTGGAAATTCAGTCCACTTTTTTGGGAAAGATCAGAGAAGACCAGAAGAAAGACAAGGAGATTGCAGAGATAAAGGAAAGATGAGTAAAGGAAAGGCTAAATGTTTTCATGAGGATGAGCACGAGACTTTATGGTTTGAGGATCGTATCTATGTGCCTAATGACACTGAGATCAGGAAGTTTTTTCTTCAGGAGGCTCATGATTCGCCTTATTCGATTCACCCAGGCAACACCAAGATGTATCTGGATTTGAATGAGAGTTTCTAGTGGACAGGAATGAAGAAGGATATTGCAGAGTATGTGTCGGATTTCGGGTTCCGGCAGACCCTTGACGTTCGAACACTGGGGTGCGTGCGGAGATTTAACCCTCTGCCTGCCTGCTCCTCGCCGAATCGCTAGGATCTAAACTACCAAATAGAACAACACAAGAGACACAAGATTTATACTGGTTCAGGCCACCATTGTGGTGTAATACCCTACTCCAGTGTGTGGTGTGGTGGATTGCCTCTTGGGCTGATGATGAACAATACAAGGAAGAACAGCCTCGCGAGGGTCTGTTCTTGGCTGGTGCGACGAACTGCTAGGAGGAGTTCAATCGCTCTATCTACTGGTTTCTTGGTGAGGATCCAGATTGCTAGATCAGGTCCCGATGCCCCTACCCTGGGGGTGGCTAGTCCTATTTATAGGCAAAGGCCCTGGGCCTCTTCCCAAATATCGAGCGGGAAGGGCGCCAACAATTGGCCATTTTGAAGGGGAACAGCGGGTACACTTATCCTGACTAAAGTTGGTCCTCGCCTGTCAAAGGCTCTGGTGGTGATGCCTACTTGGGCTCCACAATGACTTCTTCCCTGCCATTGGGCTGGTCTTGGTCTCGTTGCACCGAAATGGATGCCTTTGCTTGATGCTCTCGCCTGCTCTTGCTCCCTTTGCACCAGAGAGGAAAGGAGGACACTGTGCGGGCTGGCGTCTGACTGGCGCCCTTGGTCGTCAAGGCTTGCATCATGGGCACCTCGCGAGGTACCCTGCCTTGAACTCTCCACCTCCTCGTGAGCCAGCCTGACGAGGCCGTGCCTAAGGAAGCTCCTTGTCGTCCGCCCCGCGAGGCTTGGGCCCTCGCGAGGGTCTTGAGTTTGTGTTGATGAAGATGGGCTGCGCTGGGCCCCCCTTGAGCCACGCCGCAGGCCGCAGGCAGGCAAGTCTGGGGACCCCCGTTCCCAGAATGCCGACAGTAGCCCCCGGGCCCACGGCGCGCCCAAACTTGTCTGAGCAGAGAGGCGAAAGGCCAAGTGCGAAGCATCGCGGGCCCTAACAGCCTGCGTCCTTGGGCGCCGCGTGGCGGTTGATTAGACGTGGGCGCCTCTGCTACCCCACGACGCCTTGGTAACCGCACGGATTCGACAAGTCCCTGCATGCAAAGCGGGTCATGATTACCTACGATCGTGGAGGTCGACGGTTGGCCTTCGCCGGCTATAAGTACAGAACAGCGCGCGTCCTTCCAGTCTATCCCCTCTTGCTTCTCCTTCTTCTTCATGGCTCCACCAAGGAAGTTCTCGGCCGCAGAGAAAGGAAAGGCTCGCCAGGTCGAGTCTACCTCTCCCCCGCCCAAGCACGGTCGAGGTCGCCCTCCCAAACATCCTGTGGCCTCCACGGCGGCCCCCCGCGGTCGCGGAGGTGGCTCTCTGCGCAGTGATGAGTGGCTGGCCATGGTCGGGGGGCGTGTTCCGGCCGTGCGACCCCCGAGGCCGCGCCTCCATACTGCGGAGGTGCTGCCGGAATTCATTGTATGGGCGGTGGAGCCAACCGGTGCCCAGCTTCAGCTCCCTCGCTTCCTCCTGGGTGAGCTCCCAGCTGGCGCCTTGGGTGGCCTCTGGTTCCAGGCAGCTGGCTGCTGCAGCCGGGCCTCGTGGGCTTTGCTGGAGGTCTCCGCAACCGGTAACCTGGCCCTGACCCGCGGCTGGCAGACGTTTGCTCGCGCGCGTGGCCTGCGCCGCCGGTGCTCTCTACACTTCAAGTTCGACGGCGATGCCACCCTCTATGTGAGGGTGTTTGGGGAAGATGGTCGCCGTGCAGGGTGCTACCCTGAAGATGACGACCGCGGCCGGGGATTCAGCCCCGGCAAGGACACAGAGGATAGTGCGCGCGCGGTTGGCGGTGCCCGTGACTCCTCAAGCTTCGCCAGCTCTTCTTCGGGTAGCGACCCTTCTAGCAGCGGCCGCGGTCAGCCTCCACGCCGTCGCGCCTGCTTGGAGGGCGGCAGCGGGTCTGCCCGCCGTCGCGCCCCGGTGAAGCGCGAGAGGGAGTCCGCCTGAGCTCCGGAGGCGGCTCGAGTCTTCCATGAGGGCCGGTGCAGGACGAGCTTCGCCTGCTTTGTTCTTTCCTTTCTTTTCTCCTGCGCAAAAAGACAGCAATGTGTGGCCCCGTGGGGGCGTGTTTGGGTTAACGTCGTCAATCATCGTACTGTTTCTGTTATTCCGGTATAGTTCCTTTCTGTTGCATGCCCATTCGCAAGTAATCTCCAGCCTCAGCCGTGGGGGAGACCGACCCAGGCCTTGTATTCGTGTCGTGGTGCCCGTGAGGCATGGTCTGGAGGGGCGCTCCTGTAGTGGACCTGGGCCGTGAAAACTTGAGCGATAGGGACAGGAACACTCGTGGGGGCTCCCGGGGCTTCCACCTCGCGAGCCCCCGCGCAAGAGAAATCGAGGCAGGAGAGCGAAAAAGTCGAAGAACCACAGGTCAAAAGGCGGCGATAGTTTCGATAAAACTCCAAATGAGAATGAACTAGCCAACTGCAGAAAGCAAATGAAAAAGCCGCGTCCGGCACCTAGTCTAGCGCGGAGCTAAGTGCTGCCACTGGGCGTGGGAGGGAGCCCCAGGGCCTGCGGCCGGCACCCCTGAGACTCCGGGGCGTGTACAACCCCAACTCATTATTACGTGAGAGTGTCATGGGCGGCGAGCTTCACAGGCGTTGGCCTTCTTCACAAGCTCCGGGCCTTTCTTCGGGGAGGAAAGCTTCACGGGCATTGGCCCTCTTCACAGGCTCCAGGCCTTTTCCAAAACACGACAACTTCACAGGCGTTCACCTTCTTCACAGCCTCTGGGCCTTTTCCAAAAAGATGGGCTTCATAGGGATTCGCCTTCTTCACAGGCTCTGGGCCTTTTCCAAAAAGATGAGCTTCACAGGCATTCGCCTTCTTCACAGGCTCTGGGCCTTTTCCAAAAAGATGAGCTTCACAGGCATTCGCCTTCTTCACAGGCTCTCGGCCTTTTCCAAAAGGATGAGCTTCACAGGCATTCGCCTTCTTCACAGGCTCTGGGCCTTTCTAGGGGTAAAACCTCCGGAGGTGCTAGATGTTCCACGCGTTTTATACAGGTACTCCCTCCTGAGTCTCCAAGCGCGCGGAGCCTTGCCTGGAAACATGAACAACCTTGAACGGGCCCTCCCACATAGGAGAGAGCTTATGCAGTCCCTCCCTGGAGAGGACCCGCCGGAGAACGAGGTCCCCTACCTCGAGAGTTCTGGGGCGGATGTTGCAGCAGTGGTATCGCCATAGTGCCTGCTGGTACCTTGCCGCTCGCAGCGCAGCTTCTCGACGACGCTCCTCCCCCAGCACGAGGTCCGTCCCCCGCATGGCGTCCTGCAGCGTCTCATCGAGCGCCAGGACCCGCGGAGAATGATGCCTGGCCTCGTGAGGGAGGACCTCTTCAGCTCCGTAGACCAAGAAGAAGGGTGTCTCCCCAGTCGGCTTGGTCGCGGTTGTGCGGATGGGCCACAACATGGACTGAAGCTCGTCATACCAACCTCTGCCGGAGGCCTCCAGTTTCTTCTTGAACGTCCTAGTCTTGAGGCCCCTCAGGACTTCTGCGTTGGCCCGCTCGGCCTGGCCGTTGCTTTGGGGGTGCGCCACCGAAGTGTAGCATATCTACGTTCTAAGGTTAGCACAGTACGTTTTGAAAAGGTTACTGGTGAACTGCGAACCGTTGTCAGTGATGATGCGGTTCGGCACCCCGAACCGGCTCACGATGCCCTTGATGAACTTGACCGCAGAACCAGCAGGGATGGTGCGGACAGCCTCGACTTCGGCCCACATGGTGAACTTGTCCACGGCGACGTAGAGGTAGCGATAGCCCCCTGGCGCCTGAGGAAACGGACCCAGGATATCCAGCCCCCAGACTGCAAATGGCCACGTGAGGGGTATGGTTTGCATACCTCCTGCCGGCTGATGGATCTGCTTGGCATGGAATTGGCAAGCCTCGCAAGCCTTCACTAGTTCGACAGCGTCATTGAGCGCAGTGGGCCAATAGAAACCGCTGCGGAACGCCTTGCCGACGAGGGTCCGTTACGACGAATGATGCCCACAGTCTCCACCGTGTATATCTGCCAGCAGTTCCTTCCCTTGCTCCCTGGTGATGCAACGCAGGGACACATCATTCGGTCGTTTCCGGTAGAGCACTCCATCCATGATGCAGTACGCTATGGCTTGCCGCGCCACATGCTCTGCTTTCTCCTCCTTCTCTGGCAGGGTCCCTTGCGTTAAGTAGCTCCGGAGCTCTGTGATCCAGCACCCCTCCTGAGGCTCCATCATTAGGAGTAGGCGTGCTCCTGAGGCCGGGCCACAGGCTGGGGCTCCCGAGGTAGGTGGCTGAGGAAGCTCCACCCGAGGCTGTGCTGTGTTCGATAATGATGGCAGGGCCAAGGGCTTGAAGAGCCGTTCCTCGAAGACGCCTGGCTCCTGGGGCAACCGCTTGGAGGCTCGTTTGGCGATGTCGTCGGCCTCTTGATTAGTGTCGCGGGGCACATGCTGTTACTCCAACCCCCAGAACTGCTTCTCCATCCTGCGGACCTCCGCAAGGTAGGCCTCCATGTGCTCATCTCTTGGCTCGTATACCTTGTTGGAGAAATTGACAAGGAGCTGTGAATCGCCCTTGATTGTAAGGCGCTTCACCCCCAGGGCAGCGGCGGCCTTCAAGCCCGCTATCAATCCCTCGTTGTCAGTGTCAAAACCGGGGGATCTCGGGTAGGGGGTCCCGAACTGTGCGTCTAGGCGGATGGTAACAGGAGACGAGGGACACGATGTTTTACCCAGGTTCGGGCCCTCTTAATGGAGGTAAAACCCTACGTCCTGCTTGATTAATATTGATGATGTGTGTTACAAGAGTGGATCTACCACAAGATCAAGGAGGCTAAACCCTAGAAGCTAGCCTATGGTATGATTGTTGTTCGTCCTAAGGACTAAAGCCATCCAGTTTATATAGACACCGGAGAGGGCTAGGGTTACACAGAGTCGGTTACAATGGTAGGAGATCTACATATCCGTATCGCCAAGCTTGCCTTCCACGCCAAGGAAAGTCCTATCCGGACACGGGACGAAGTCTTCAATCTTGTATCTTCATAGTCTTGGAGTCCGGCCGATGATGATAGTTCGGCTATCCGGACACCCCCTAGTCCGGAACTCCCTCAGTAGCCACTGAACCAGGCTTCAATGACGACGAGTCCGGCGCGCATGTTGTCTTCGGCATTGCAAGGCGGGTTCTTCCTCTGAATAATTTATAGAAGATTGTGAACACTAGGATAGTGTCCGGCTCTGCAAAATAAATTCCACATACCACCATAGAGAGAATAACATTACACAAGTCCGATCTGCTGACGTATTCCATGGCGTGACATCACACCACTACCAAGCCTTTACTCAAATTGTTTTTATTGTTCCACCTCAGCGCGTTTAGCGAGGCGGTTTCCTTGGCACGTCTTGTCGAAGCAGAGATCGTGTTCTCCTTATTCCGGGATTCCCATCAATACGGACGTGGGTAACCCAACCGCGGCCGTTCCCACGCCCCCTCCATCGAAGGCGGGTTCCAAACGGTCACGGGGACGGCTCTTGGTATTCTCCCTCTTTATAATGAGACCAAGGCCCGTTCTTTTCCTTCAATCCTCTATCGAATCTGCCCCTCGCCCCGAGTTCCAACACCCAGGGCTCCATATTCGGGTACCTTCGGTCTTCGACAATGTACGGTCCCGACCTACGAGGCCGGTGGATGCCCGCCTCCATCACGGAAGAGGACGTGCTAAAGCTGAGAGACGCCAGGTACTTAACCTATGAGATTTCGCATAGGCTGCCTTCCCGAGGGCAGCTTATCCCTACTCCCGAGCCAGGCGAGAGCGTCGTGTTCGTGTCTCACCTCCGTCGGGGTTTAGGCTTCCCGACGGATCCTTTCATGAGGGGGCTCATGTTTTACTATGGGCTGGAATTCCACGACTTGGCTCCGGAGTCTATCCTCCATATCTCATCATTCATTGTCGTCTGCGAAGCATTCCTCCGCACTACCCCTCACTTCGGCTTGTGGCTCAAAACCTTCAACGTGGAGCCGAAGATGATTGAGGGGCGTCAGGCAGAGTGTGGCGGGGCGGTTATAAGCAAGAGGGCCGATGCTCCATGGCCCGAGGGCTCTTTTTAGGAGGAGTTCGGCTTGTGGCAATAGGAGTGGTTCTATATCACCGCTCCCAGGGGCAGCAGGCAGAGGCCTCCGCCCGTCTTTCGCTCGGGCCCTCCACAACGGCTGACGTCATGGGTCAACAAGGGGCGTGACTAGGGGCCGCCCAAGGACGCACCCCTGTTGCAGGACCGGATTCGAGGCCTCCAAGAAAGGGAGATCGATCTGGTCACAGTGGTACAGGTTATGTTGATCCGGCGCCTACTGCCCTACAAACATCGCCCCCTCCACCTGTGGGAATTTAATCCGGAGGGGCCACGAGCTCTTCAACACTTCATGGGTTTGACACCCGCAGAGATGTACAAACTGTTCTTCGGATCGCAAGAGACGCGTCCGGAATTGACCGAGGATGCTGGCCTAAGCTGCAATCGCCCGGATACTCAAGTAAGTAGCCCTATGTCCGGACACACTGTCCATTTATTTATCGTGAGTTTGCCTTTTAACCAGCTATCCCTGGACAGGAGTGGATAGCGCAAGCAAAACTGATACGGTGTCCAGTCCCCCTCCCTGAGACCACGCAGGATCCCGTGTTAATCAAAATGTTAGAGGTTGCACCTTCAGAGGAAGGGGAAGAAGGGCACAGGGGACATACCACCTCCGCCATGGAGTCTTTTAGTAAGGGAGGAATCGAGAGTCCCTCCTTCCAGGGGGAGAAGAGGACCGCTTCCGAAGACCCGGAGGCCAAGGCCTCAAAGCGGGGGAAGAAATCTGCACCAGAAGGTCCTGGGCCGGGAAGAGCCCCGACCGAACTGTCTCCTCAGAGGAATCAGCCCTCTAGTGAGCCATAAGTAAAAAAGGGGGAATTTTGTAGTAGTGGACATCCCTGTTTAATTTCTAAGGGTAACCGAAGTGTTCACCTTGTAGTTCGGACCTCAGCCCATCTCAGCACAGCTCATCTTCGGGAGACCTTCGTCTGGAGATGATGGAGAGCGAAATGCCTCCATCTGCCGCCCCATCACACGGGGCGGACGACCCTGAGGTGTCGTCGCGGAGGGTCTCCCCGAGTCCGGTTGGGCCAAAGAGTTCGGCACCCATTGGAGTACGGCCCGTGGAACCGCAAGATTTGCTTAAGAGGGCGTCCATCTCAGAAGATCACCGCACATTAATGGGTATGGTGATTGAGAGGATCTCGTCCACCGAAAGCGGGTTGTGTGAGGCCGTCGGAAGTTTCCTGACGGGATTTGAGGTACGCAAAAAATGACATACCTTTTGACAGTTTTGCACATGAAGTGCGCCCTGTATAGATAGTAGCCCCTGAGACTTGGTATGCTGTCGAAAGCGGCAGCGTGCCGAGGATCATAATCTCAGTTATAGATTGTCGCCTTTCCTATGCAGGTGGCGGAACGTTCGGTGGCTAGCTAGACTGAAGGATTTGCCGAGCTGAAGAGGCAACTCGACGTTGCAGATGCGGACATCTCGTTGGTCAATAAACGACTCAATGAGTCACAAGGTATGTGGTTGCTCTGCGGTCGCCTAGTAAGGGAGCTGACGCCCGTTCCTTACGATTTGTATGCCTGATGTAGATAGTGCTGTAGCTGTGGAAGGCCTTCGAGCAGGGCCAAGGAGTAAGCCAGAAAAAGCGAGGCGGCTGCCTCGAAGGCAGCGGAAGAGCTGAAAGCCGAGAAGGCTGCTCACTGCCGAAGCAGGGAGGAGATGGCCGGAATGGCCACGAAATTAAAAGTTGCTACCGACCGCCTGGAGGTTCTTGAAGGAGAACACCGAGCGGAGCAAGAGGACCTGAAGAAGGCCGACGCCGAAGCGAAGGATGCACGTAGTGCGATGCGGGCTATGAAGGAGGAACTGCGTCAGGTCAAAGACATTGTGGCTGGAAAGCCCTTTATGCTGTGTTGGAAGTTCACGGATCCGAAGTATGCTCAGCTGGGCCAATTGTACGGTGCGGAGGATCCTTATCTGGACTTGGCGGCGAGTGCGGCGGACGCAGTCGTGCACTTTCGAAGCCAGGAGGATCATGAAATGGAAGAGCTTTTCTGGTCTCAATTCCATAGTCCAGAGCGTCCACTTCCGTTGAGTGATCGGCTGGTTGAGTGGGCTGAGCTTAATAGATTGTCCGGGCTAGCCATGACGGAAGTGGTCACTCATCTGTGGCCGAAAAGGCCAAAGCCAAAGAGTTATTTTGGCTTGTTGCAGCAATTCCTTAGGGCGGTGCCGCATATTGGGGCGATGAAGTGGTCGGCATGCATAGAAGGTGCACGGATGGCTCTCGCCTGTGGTAAGACATACTGGGCGGAGATGGATGCCACCGCTGTTGGATCCCGGGGTTCGGACAAAAGCCGATTCCCCACCGAGCATTATTTTGAGGAAGTCCTGCAGGGCGCTCATATAATAGAGTCGCAGTGCTCGAAAGATGTTATGTTTGAATGACATGTATGATTTCTGAGATCATGTTTATAATGCAATAACTTTTTTATACTTGTGTGTTCAAGTATTGAACTATCTCCTGTGCGGTCGTATATGTATGAATAACCTGAAAGTTGTAGTCTTCGGCTTCAGCCCCCACGCACATGGTGCGGGGGTGTTTGCAAAAAGAAAATCGTTTTTTCACACTTAATCCAACATCTTGGTCCTTGTAGGGAGGTGATAGCGTAGCAAACTAGGAAACCGGACTATAATGCTTTATTACTTTCACTTAGCCATAGGAGCTCGAATGTGGGGCTACTATATAGCCCCTAGCGGCACCGCTCCTCTCCGAACTTCGGGGCGCGTATGTGCCTGACCGGGAAGCGGTCCTTCGTCAAAGCGGAGGAATTCTAAACATTCCAGTGGTCGATCGAGTGGTTGACCAGTCTCTCGCTATGTCATGACAGTCAGTTTTTGGCTTTCTCTACTGAGGTGCTCGCCCGGCCGAACCGGGGCACAATCATAGTAGTTCTCCTGGTGCCGCGTTAGCCGATGATACGGAATGTAAGGCAGCAAAACACAGGACCCGGGCAAACCCAACGTTTGACCAAAGACATGATTCGGAGCCGATGCATATAAGGCCTAACTCAAGACGCCGAACACTCCCTGAGGTGTTCGGTCTTTATGATACCGGGCAGAATGATGCCCTAAGCCCCTAGTGTCCAGGTTCAGGCGGGAACTTCTGATGCGGCCGATGCCAAAACGCCAGCCTCCTCCTCGGTTATGGTTTGAAACTGGGGGATGTGTATCAACAAGAGACAGTAAGAAAGGTTGACGCATGGTCTTAATCTGAAAAGAATCCTTGCAACGGGTCCCTGCTGCACGTCTGCGCCTGTGTCTCTGTTGTGCTGTGTCTTGGACGGGTGTAGCACGTGCTTCATCTGTAAAAGAGAAGGACTTAGTTTCCAAGAAATATCATGTAGTGGTTGTATAAAAATAGAATAAAAGGAAGAAAATTGAGCTTTATTGGCTCTCATCATTTATACACGCGGCCCCTTATAAAGGGGATATGCGGCTGGGAAGCCCCTTGCCGGACTCGCCTAACCATGTCCGAGGTCTGAATGACCTATTTTTAGGGGCTTTGACCCGCGAGGTCTGATTAGTGTGTGGCTGTCGAGGCAGTCTCACGTTCTCCGTGGTCGAGGAACACTCGGAGTTACTTTTTAATGAAATTATGCCACGTTGACCGGACATTTTTAAGCGTAAAAAACGCATAATGTGGTATTGCGTTAGGGCTGGCGAAAGCTGCGCGCCCCAGTAGTGCTTAAGGGCTACTGTTTGAATGGGGTGATGTAGAGTGAGCTTTTCACGACGGAGGTTGTCGGATGAGCCGAACACAACCTCTGGTGGTACCGAGCCTGTATAATTGGCTTAAAGGCCTGGCATCACTCCTTTGAAGGAAGTGCTGCTACAGCAAATTTTGGTAGGGTTTATCCCCATTCTGCGGGCGGTGTCCTGGAATAGCAGGTGCCACGCTATCTTTTCGTGTTATCACATGAAGTGAGTTCACTGTTTTGACTTCTAGTGGGAAAGTCTTCTATTTTCCGGATTGCTTCTTTTGGGTTTCGTCATTTTCGCTTGTTGTGTCGAGCCCCTTGTGTTCGGCATTAAGTTGGCCGGACTGTTTGAAGACCCAACAATCTCTGTGGGTATGGTTTGCAGGCTTCCCGGAGGTGCCATGTATTTGACATGGTCTATCCAGAATCTTGTTTAGGTTGGATAGCTCATCACTGTTGTCCTTGAGGGGCAATGTTTTGTTGTTCGGCCGAGAGCTTTTGAATCCGGCGTTGACCGCCGTACTATTCGGGCCATTTTCCTTATTCCGGCGCTGATCTTTTCTGCGTCGTGATTTCCCATTTCCATCCCTAACTTCGGATGTACTAGGGTCGCTGGTGCTGCATCTAGCCAGCCAGCTGTCTTCCCCCGCGCAAAAGCGGGTCATGAGGCTTGTTAGTGCGGCCATTGTTCTTGGTTTTTCCTGGCCGAGGTGTCTGGCAAGCCATTCGTCTCGGACGTTGTGTTTAAAGGCCGCTAAGGCTTCAGCGTCCGGACAGTCTACTATTTGGTTCTTTTTAGTGAGGAACCTGTTCCAGAATTTTCATGCTGACTCTCCGGGCTGTTGAGTTATGTGACTTAAATCGTCTGCATTCGGAGGGCGGACATAGGTCCCCTGAAAGTTTGCTCGAAACACATCCTCAAGCTCTTCCCAACTTCCAATGGTATTTTCTGGGAGGCTTTTAAGACAATGCCGAGCTGGCCCTTTGAGCTTGAGGGGTAGGTATTTTATGGCATGGAGATCGTCTCCTCTGGCCATATGTATGTGTAGGATGTAATCCTCAATCCAGACTCCAGGGTATGTTGTTCCGTCATATGCTTCCATGTTTACGGGTTTGAATCCCGCTGGAAATCCATGATCCAGTACCTCATCGGTGAAACATAGTGGGTGTGCGGCGCCCCTCTATTTGGGTGTGCCGTTGTCTTTGAATGCTTGGCGGGTTATGTAGCTTCCTGGAGTCTTCTTTTTTGGCCCATAAATAGATCTGACTGGGTCGTCCCTTTTCCAAGGATCTTTATGCTGATCTTGTGCCGGCTTGTGTGCGGCGCCCCTTGTTGCTCTTGGCCTGTCATCTGACCGTCTATCCGGCCAGGCGGCTTCTTTCTTTTTTGACTGTGGGGGCTCTAAGGCCTCCTCGTCAAATTCGGGCAACAACTTACGCTTCGGGTAGCTCTTTGTCTGGTGACTAGCACCATGTTTATCCGCGCTGTTGAGTACTTTGCTCCATCTCATTCTGAGTGCGTCCTCCGCTGTTTTGAGCTTCCGCTTTTGCTTCTTCAAACTTCTTGCAGTGGCGACGAGCCTTTTATGAAGATTCATATGCTCTGGTGATGTGAGATCATCTTCGCCGGGGATGGGTTGCTTGTCCAGTTCATGTCCGACTGGCTGCTTGTTGACATGTGCGTCATCCACTGCTTCGCCCTGCTCTAGGGCCGGGTCCGTATGGTTGCCGTTTTTATCGATGCCGGTCTTCGGGCGGCGCTTGCGTCGCCGCTTTGGTTGTTTGTTGGGGGAGTTGTCCTTCGCCACGTCCCGTTCTTCCTCATTATCGCTTCCTTTTGGTGTATTCACCATGTATACGTCTTGAGTTGGGGTGGCTTTCCCGTGCCCGGTAGGCGCTGGTTCTTGGTCGTCTCCAGCATCGTCGTCCATACCGTCGATGTCTTCGGAGTCATAGTTTAGCATGTCGGTTAGATCGTTGACAGCGGCTACCAAGTGGGTGGTGGGTGGGCTTTGAATTTCTTCGTCGTCCGCATCCCAACCGTCCTGACCACAGTCCGGCCAGGGCTCTCCTGATAACGAGAGATACTTTAGCGAACTCAAGATGTCGCCAAAATGTGAGAGTTGAAAGATGTCCGCTGTGGTGAACTCCATGACCGGCGCCCAATCGGATTCGATCGGAGGGGGCGCGGGAGGTTCGAAGTCCGGCAAGGAGTCTAGTACCTCAGAGTCGCGAGCTTTATGAGGGACAAGATCAGTGTTCGGCTCTATCGCCGTAGAGGTTGCAGCCCCCGAGGCGGTGTCTAGCCATCCGTCCCCAATCTGCGCAGCCGGCTCCGAATTAAAGATCGGAGCGGGTTTGAGTGCGGCCTCCAGAGTATTGTCCAGCTGTAGAGCTAAATCATGCTCGCCATGACAGTGCGGCACGCTCGGCTGTGGCTCGACTCCATCGAGGATCAAGTCCCCGCGGAGAAAAGTCTCACCCTGGACTGCATCGTTGATGATGGTCGAAGAAGCCATCGAGCCTATCGGTGACGACACAGAGGAACTCTCAATGAAAGCACCATTGTTGGTGTCAAAACCGGCGGATCTCGGGTAGGGGGTCCTGAACTGTGCGTCTAGGCGGATGGTAACAGGAGACGAGGGACACGATGTTTTACCCAGGTTCGGGCCCTCTTGATGGAGGTAAAACCCTACGTCCTGCTTGATTAATATTGATGATGTGTGTTACAAGAGTGGATCTACCACGAGATCAAGGAGGCTAAACCCTAGAAGCTAGCCTATGGTATGATTGTTGTTCGTCCTAAGGACTAAAGCCATCCGGTTTATATAGACACCGAAGAGGGCTAGGGTTACACAGAGTCGGTTACAATGGTAGGAGATCTACATATCCGTATCGCCAAGCTTGCCTTCCACGCCAAGGAAAGTCCCATCCGGACATGGGACGAAGTCTTCAATCTTGTACCTTCATAGTCTTGGAGTCCGGCCGATGATGATAGTTCGGCTATCCGGACACCCCCTAGTCCGGAACTCCCTCACTCGTACTCCGCTATATTGTCGGAGACCTTTTCACCCTGCTGGAAGCAGAGCTGCACGGCGTAGTATAGCTTGTCGAGTGGGAGATATGAGCACCGCCCCAGCCCCAGTGCCATGCCTAGAGAATGCCCCGTCGAAGTACATGACCCAGCCTTCTGGCGCCTCGCTTCCTGGGGAGAGTGATCGGTCCTCGTCGGCCTTGAGGTCTGGTGCTTCCGTCCATTCAGCCACGAAATTAGCTAGCGCGGCACCCTTGATGACCCTGGTTGTACTGAATTCGAGATGAAACGCTTGCAGTTCAATGTTCCACTCAGTGACCCTTCCGGCCGAGTTAGGGCTCCTGAGCACCCTTTCCAAGGGGTATGCCGAGACAACCTTGATCGGGTGACCTTGGAAGTAGTGTCGCAGCTTGTGTGAGGCCACCAACAGCGCGAGGAGGAGCTTCTGCAGCATGGGGTACCATGCCCTCGCATCCCGCAACACCGTGCTGATGAAGTACACCGGGTGCTCGACGAGGCTTGGAGCATCGGCGCTGGTGGCTCCCTCCGGAGGCTGTTGCGCCTGCTGAGGCGACGGGGCCTCCAGAAGCTGGTTGCCTGGGGGAAGAGCTTCCTCTGTTCCCGGTGCGCTTCCCTGCGGCGGCTGATCCTCCTCAGCCGTGGTAGCGACCTCTACGAGTCCTTTTTGGTCCTGCTTTGCCTTGACATGGGCAACAGCCGTGGCTTTGGTCCGATGCTCCTCCCTAACTGCCACCAGAGCCGTGCTGGCGGAGTAAGGAGTGGCGGCGAGATAGAGTACCAAGGGCTCTTGAGGGCATGGGGCCACCATCACCGGAGGGCTGGTTAAGTATCTCTTGAGATCTTGGAATGCTTTGTCGGCTTCTTCAGTCCATTCAAAGGGCCCCTTCTTCATCAGCTGAAAGAAAGGCAGCTCTCGCTCCCCTAACCTGGAGATGAAGCGCCCCAGCGCAGTCACGCGCCCCATGAGCTTCTGCATTTCTTTGAGGGTCTTTGGTGGGCTCATGTCCTCGACTGCCTTGACCTTTTCTGGGTTGGCCTCGATGCCTCGGTGGGACACGAGGAATCCCAAGAGCTTGCCCGAGGGGACTCCAAACACACACTTCTTCGGGTTGAGCCGCAGGCTCACTGCATTGAGTCTCGCGAAGGTTTCCTCCAGGTCTTGTATCAGAGTCTTGGCCTCGCGAGACTTCACTACGATGTCGTCGATGAGCCTACACATTCTTCCCGAGCTGCAGGCCCAAGGTGATGTGCATGAGCCGCTGAAAGGTTGCCCCCGTGTTGCGCAGTCCGAACGACATGCATGTATAGCAGTACACCCCACACGGGGTCAGGAAGGCCATCTTCTCCACGTCTTCCCCCGCCATCTTGATCTTGTGATACCCGGAGAAGGCATCCAAGAAGCATAACAGGTCACATTCAGCGGTGGAATCGACGATCTGATCGATGCAAGGGAGCGGGAACAGATCTTGCGGGCATGCTTTGTTGAGGTTGGTGAAGTCGACACACATGCGCTCCTTCCCTCCCTTCTTTGGCACAACCACGGGGTTGGCCAACCAATCTGGATATCGGACCTCGCGAATAAACCCCGCGGCTTCTAGCTTGCGGGTCTCCTGGATGATGAAGGCCTGCTTTTCCATGGACTGCCTCCTCGCCTTCTGCTTCATGGGGCGCATGTTGGGGCACATGTTGAGGTGGTGCTCGATCACGCCTCGTGGGATCCCTGCCAACTGATCGGGCTCCCAGGCGAACACCTTCTTGTTTGCACACAGGAACTTGACCAGGGCTTCCTCCTGCTTGGGCCCGAGGTTGGCGCCTATGGTGAAAGTGGCGTTAGTGGACCTGTCCTCGTCGACAGGTACCTGCTTGGTATCTGCCTTGTCTTGGGTGAACAACTGCTTCTTCTTGGTTGGCGTGGCCCCCTTGGGCTTGGGGGTTTCTGCATCGGCGGGTCGTGCCGCCGCCGCCGTCTTGAGGGTAAGCTTGAGTACTCGCAGCACACCTCTGGTGTCCCCGGGCACGGTGAGGACGCCGTTGCTCCCAGGCATCTTCATGAGGTTGTACGCCGGGTGAGTCGCGGCCATGAATTTGGCTAATGCTGGATAGCCAAGGATGGCATTGTAGGGGAGGCCGATGGGGGCGATGTCGAAATCGACCAGCTCTGTACGGAAATTGTCGTAGGTGCCGAAAGTTACCGGGAGTCGGATCTGCCCCAAGGAGCTGGACGACCCGCCTCCGATGCCCGAGAAAGGCCGGCTGGGTTGCAGCCGCTCCCAGGGTATGCAGAGGAGGTTGAAGGCCTCAACTGAGAGCATGGTGAGGCCCGCTCCACTGTCGACGAGAGTCCTAGTGACAGCCACCTGGCAGATGGTGGGCATGCAGAGCATGGGGAGCGCCCCCGAGCAGGCCGAGTTGGATGGGTGGTCCTCAGAGCTGAAGGTCAGCCTGGCCGATGGCTCCGACCGGCCCAGGGGAGCCCCCTGCCGCGTGGAGGCGGCGCCGACCCGGCGGACGAATGGCTTGACATGGTGGCTGGAGGGCGGCGCATGCGAGCCGCCCAGGAGGGCCGCGACGATCGAGGGAGCCGGCGCGACGGGGTGGGTGAGGAAGAGGCGGCGTGGCTCTTCCCGAGAGGCCACAGGGGGATGCTGGGATGATGCTTGCTGCCCGTTCCCCGCCGGGCCGGTGGCGGCGTTGACGGCAAGTGACGGGGAATGACGGGGGCGCCTGCCGACGAGAGGTGTACGGGAGACGCGAGAAGCAAGGGCAGCTCTGCGGTCGGCGCGAGCCCGACGAGCGTCAGACATGGATGCGATGGTCGGAGAAGAACAGGACGATGGAAGGCAAATTCCAGCGCACCCCTACCTGGCGCGCCAAATGTCAGATTTCGGGTTCCGGCAGACCCATGAGGTTCGAACACTGGGGTGCGCGCGGAGATTTAACTCTCTGCCTGCCTGCTCCTCGCCGAATCGCTAGGATCTAAACTACCAAACAGAACAACACAAGAGACACAAGATTTATACTGGTTCAGGCCACCATTGTGGTGTAATACCCTACTCCAGTGTGTGGTGTGGTGGATTGCCTCTTGGGCTGATGATGAACAATACAAGGAAGAACAGCCTCGCGAGGGTCTGTTCTTGGCTGGTGCGACGAACTGCTAGGAGGAGTTCAATCGCTCTATCTACTGGTTTCTTGGTGAGGATCCAGATTGCTAGATCAGGTCCCGATGCCCCTACCCTGGGGGTGGCTAGTCCTATTTATAGGCAAAGACCCTGGGCCTCTTCCCAAATATCAAGCG
This sequence comes from Triticum aestivum, assembly GCF_018294505.1. Classification (NCBI taxonomy): domain Eukaryota; kingdom Viridiplantae; phylum Streptophyta; class Magnoliopsida; order Poales; family Poaceae; genus Triticum; species Triticum aestivum. The sequence continues at coordinate 398,325,644 of NC_057810.1, forward strand.
GGAAGGGCGCCAACAATTGGCCATTTTGAAGGGGAACAGCGGGTACACTTATCCTGCCTAAAGTTGGTCCTCGCCTGTCAAAGGCTCTGGTGGTGACGCCTGCTTGGGCTCCACAGTGACTTCTTCCCTGCTGTTCGGCTGGTCTTGGTCTCGTTGCACCGAAATGGATGCCTTTGCTTGATGCTCTCGCCTGCGCTTGCTCCCTTTGCACCAGAGAGGAAAGGAGGACACTGTGCAGGCTGGCGTCCGACTGGTGCCCTTGGTCGTCATGGCTTGCGTCATGGGCACCTCGCGAGGTACCCTGCCTTGAACTCTCCACCTCCTCGTGAGCCAGCCTGACGAGGCCGTGCCTGAGGAAGCTCCTTGTCGTCCGCCCCGCGAGGCTTGGCCCTTCGCGAGGGTCTTGCGTTTGTGTTGATGAAGATGGGCTGCACTAGGCCCCCCTTGAGCCACGCCGCAGGCCGCAGGCAGGCAAGTCTGGGGACCCCCGTTCCTAGAACACCGACAGTATGTAGCAGTATGTGATGTATGTCAGAGAGTTAAGGCAGAGCATCAGAAACCAGCAGGGTTGCTTTAGACTGCCACTAGGGGCTGGTTCCCCTCCCACTTCAGCCCACGGGGCCCTCCGGGTAAGGTGGCCCCACCCGGTGGACCCCCGGGACCCTTCCGGTGGTCCCGGTACAATATCGGGTGACCCCGAAACTTTCCCGATGGCCGAAACAACACTTCCTATATAGTTTTCTTTACCTCCGGACCATTCCGAAACTCCTCGTGACGTCCGGGATCTCATCCGGGACTCTGAACAATATTCGGTTTGCCGCATACTCATATTCATACAACCCTAGCGTCACCGAACCTTAAGTGTGTACACCCTACGGGTTCGGGAGACATGCGGACATGACCGAGACGGCTCTCCGGTCAATAACCAACAGCGGGATCTGGATAGCCATGTTGGCTCCCACATCTCCTCGATGATCTCATCGGATGAACCACGATGTCGAGGGTTCAAGCAACCCCGTATACTATTCCCTTTGTCAGACGGTATGTTACTTGCCCGAGACTCGATCGCCGGTATCCCAATACCTCGTTCAGTCTCGTTACCGGCAAGTCACTTTTCTCGTACCGTAATGCATGATCCCGTGACCAGACACTTGGTCACTTTGAGCTCATTATGATGATGCACTACCGAGTGGGCCCGGTGATACCTCTCCGTCATACGGAGTGACAAATCCCAGTCTCGATCCGTGTCAACCCAACAGACTCTTTTGGAGATACTTGTAGTGCACCTTTATAGTCACCCAGTTACATTGTGACGTTTGGTACACCCAAAGCACTCCTACGGTATCCGGGAGTTACACGATCTCATGGTCTAAGGAAGAGATACTTGACATTGGAAAAGCTCTAGCAAAACGAACTACACGATCTTGTGCTATGCGTAAGAATGGGTCTTGTCCATCACATCATTCGCCTAATGATGTGATCCTATGGTCAACGACATCTAATGTCCATAGTCAGGAAACCATGAATATCTGTTGACCAACGAGCTAGTCAACTAGAGGCTTACTAGGGACGTATTGTGGTCTATGTATTCACACATGTATTACGATTTCCGGATAATACAATTATAGCATGAATAAAAGACAATTATCATGAACAAGGAAATATAATAATACTTTTATTATTGCCTCTAGGGCATATTTCCAACAGTCTCCCACTTGCACTAGAGTCAATAATCTAGTTACATTGTGATGAATCGAACACCCATAGAGTTCTGGTGTTGATCATGTTTTGCTCGCGAGAGAGGTTTAGTCAACGGATCTACGACATTCAGATCCGTATGTACTTTGCAAATATCTATGTCACCATCTTGAACATTTTCATGGATGGAGTTGAAGCGATGCTTGATGTGCCTGGTCTTCTTGTGAAACCTGGGCTCCTTGGCAAGGGCAATAGCTCCAGTGTTGTCACAGAAGAGTTTGATCGGCCCCGACGCATTGGGTATGACTCCTAGGTCGGTGATGAACTCCTTCACCCAAATTGCTTCATGCGCTGCCTCCGAGGCTGCCATGTACTCCGCTTCACATGTAGATCCCGCCACGACGCTCTGCTTGCAGCTGCACCAGCTTACTGCTCCACCATTCAACATATACATGTATCCGGTTTGTGACTTAGAGTCATCCAGATCTGTGTCGAAGCTAGCGTCGATGTAACCCTTTACGACGAGCTCTTCGTCACCTCCATAGACGAGAAACATGTCCTTTGTCCTTTTCAGGTACTTCAGGATATTCTTGACCGCTGTCTAGTGTTCCTTGCGGGGATTACTTTGGTACCTTCCTACCAAACTTACGGCAAGGTTTACATCAGGTCTGGTACACAACATGGCATACATAATAGATCCTATGGCTAAGGCATAGGGGATGACGCTCATCTCTTCTTTATCTTTTGCCGTGGTCGGGCATTGAGCCGAGCTCAATCTCACACCTTGCAGTACAGGCAACAACCCTTTCTTGGACTGATCCATTCTGAACTTCTTCAAAATATAATCAAGGTATGTGCTTTGTGAAAGACCTATGAGGCGTCTCGATCTATCCCTATAGATCTTGATGCCTAATATGTAAGAAGCTTCTGCAAGGTCCTTCACTGAAAAACACTTATTCAAGTAGGCCTTAATGTTGTCCAAGAATTCTATTTCATTTCCCATCAAAAGTATGTCATCTACATATAATATGAGAAATGCTATAGAGCTCCCACTCACTTTCTTGTAAACGCAGGCTTCTCCATAAGTCTGCACAAACCCAAACGCTTTGATCATCTCATCAAAGCGAATGTTCCAACTCCGAGATGCTTGCACCAGCCCATAAATGGATCGCTGGAGCTTGCACACTTTGTTAGCATTCTTAGGATCGATAAAACCTTACGGCTGCATCATATACAGTTCTTCCTTAAGATGCCCGTTAAGGAATGCCGTTTTGACGTCCATCTGCCATATCTCATAATCATAGTATGCGGCAATTGCTAACACGATTCTGACGGACTTATGTTTCACTATGGGAGAGAACGTCTCATCGTAGTCAATCCCTTGAACTTGCCGATAACCCTTAGCGACAAGTCGAGCTTCATAGATGGTGACATTACCATCCGCGTCCGTCTTCTTCTTAAAGATCCATTTGTTTTCTATCGCTCACCGATCATCGGGCAAGTCAGTCAAAGTACATACTTTGTTTTCATACATGGATTCTATCTCGGATTGCATGGCTTCAAGCCATTTGTTGGAATCTGGGCCCGCCATCGCTTCTTCATAGTTCGAAGGTTCACCGTTGTCTAACAACATGATTTCCAGGACAGGGTTGCCATACCACTCTGGTGTGGAACGTGTCCTTGTGGACCTACGAAGTTCAGTAGCAACTTGATCAGAAGTACCTTGATCATCATCATTAATTTCCTCTCCAGTCGGTGTAGGCACCACAGGAACATTTTCCTGAGCTGCACTACTTTCCGGTTCAAGAGGTAGTACTTCATCGAGTTCTACTTTCCTCCCACTTACTCCTTTCGAGAGAAACTCTTTTTCCAGAAAGGATCTGTTCTTGGCAACAAAGATCTTGCCCTCGGATCTTAAGTAGAAGGTATACCCAATGGTTTCCTTAGGGTATCCTATGAAGACGCATTTTTCCGACTTGGGTTCGAGCTTTTCAGGTTGAAGTTTCTTGACATAAGCATCGCATCCCCAAACTTTTAGAAAGGACAGCTTAGGTTTCTTCCCAAACCATAATTCATACGGTGTCGTCTCAACGGATTTAGACGGTGCCCTATTTAAAGTGAATGTAGCTGTCTCTAGAGCGTATCCCCAAAATGATAGCGGTAAATCGGTAAGAGACATCATAGATCGCACCATATCCAATAGAGTGCGATTACGATGTTCGAACACACCGTTATGCTGAGGTGTTCCAGGCGGCGTGAGTTGTGAAACGATTCCACATTTTCTTAAGTGTGTACCAAATTTGTGACTTAAATATTCTCCTCCACGATCCGATCGTAAGAATTTTATCTTTCGGTCATGTTGATTCTCTACTTCATTATGAAATTCCTTGAACTTTTCAAAGGTCTCAGACTTGTGTTTCATCAAGTAGACATACACATATGTACTCAAGTCATTAGTGAGAGTGAGAACATAACGATATCCTCCGCGAGCCTCAATGCTCATTGGACCGCACACATCGGTATGTATGATTTCCAACAAGTTGGTTGCTCGCTCCATTGTTCCGGAGAACGGAGTCTTGGTCATTTTGCCCATGAGGCATGGTTCGCATGTGTCAAATGATTCATAATCGAGAGACTCTAAAAGTCCATCAGCATGGAGCTTCTTCATGCGCTTGACACCAATGTGACCAAGGCGGCAGTGCCACAAGTATGTGGGACTATCGTTATCAACTTTACATCTTTTGGTATTCACGCTATGAATATGTGTAACATTACGTTCGAGATTCATTAAGAATAAACCATTGACCATCGGGGCATGACCATAAAACATATCTCTCATATAAATAGAACAACCATTATTCTCGGATTTAAATGAGTAGCCATCTCGTACCAAACGAGATCCAGATACAATGTTCATGCTCAAACTTGGCACTAAATAACAATTATTGAGGTTTAAAACTAATCCCGTAGGTAAATGTAGAGGTAGCGTGCCGACGGCGATCACATCGACCTTGGAACCATTCCTGATGCGCATCGTCACCTCATCCTTCGCCAGTCTCCGCTTATTCCGTAGCTCCTGTTGTGAGTTACAAATGTGAGCAACGGCACCGGTATCAAATACCCAGGAGTTACTACGAGTACTGGTAAGGTACACATCAATTATATGTATATCAAATATACCTTTAGTGTTGCCGGCCTTCTTGTCCGCTAAGTATTTGGGGCAGTTCCGCTTCCAGTGACCCTTCCCCTTGCAATAAAAGCACTCAGTCTAAGGCTTGGGTCCATTCTTTGACTTCTTCCCGGCAACTGGCTTACCGGGCGCGGCAACATCTTTGCCGTCCTTCTTGAAGTTCTTCTTACCCTTGCCCTTCTTGAACTTAGTGGTCTTATTGACCATCAACACTTGATGTTATTTCTTGATTTCAACCTCTGCTGACTTCAGCATTGAGAATACTTCAGGAATGGTCTTCACCATCCCCTGCATATTGTAGTTCAACACAAAGCTCTTGTAGCTCGGTGGGAGCGACTGAAGGATTCTGTCAATGACCGCCTCTTCCGGGAGGTTGATCTCCAGCTGGGACAGGCGGTTGTGCAACCCAGACATTTTGAGTTTGTGCTCACTGACAGAACTGTTTTCCTCCATCTTACAACTATAGAACTTGTCGGAGACTTCATATCTCTCGACCCGAGCATGAGCTTGGAAAACCATTTTCAGCTCCTCAAACATCTCATATGCTCTGTGCTTCTCAAAACGCTTTTGGAGCCCCGATTCTAAGCTGTAAAGCATGCCGCACTGAACGAGGGAGTAATCATCAGCACGTGATTGCCAAGTGTTCATAATGTCTTGATTCTCTGGGATGGGTGCTTCACCTAGCGGTGCATCTAGGACATAATCTTTCTTGGCTTCTATGAGGATGATCCTCAGGTTCCGGACCTAGTCCGAATAGTTGCTGCCATCATCTTTCAGCTTGGTTTTCTCTAGGAACGCGTTGAAGTTCATGTTGACATGAGCGTTGGCCATTTGATCTACAAGACATATTTTGCAAAAGTTTTAGACTAAGTTCATGATAATTAAGTTCATCTAATCAAATTATTTAATGAACTCCCACTCAGATTAGACATCCCTCTAGTCATCTAAGTGTTACACGATCCGAGTCGACTAGGCCGTGTCCGATCATCACGTGAGACGGACTAGTCATCATCGGTGAACATCTCCATGTTGATCGTATCATCCATACGACTCATGTTCGACCTTTCGGTCTCTGTGTTCCGAGGCCATGCCTGTAGATGCTAGGCTCGTCAAGTTAACCCTAAGTGTTCTGCATGTGTAAATCTGTCTTACACCCGTTGTATGTGAATGTAAGGATCTATCACACCCGATCATCACGTGGTGCTTCGAAACGACGAACTTTAGCAACGGTGCACACTTAGGGGGAACACTTTCTTGAAATTATTATAAGGGATCATCTTATTTACTACCGCCGTTCTAAGTAAACAAGATGCATAAAACATAATAAACATCACATGCAATTATATAGTAGTGACATGATATGGCCAATATCATATAGCTCCTTCGATCTCCATCTTCGGGGCTCCATGATCATCTTCGTCACCGGCATGACACCATGATATCCATCATCATGATCTCCATCATTGTGTCTTCATGAAGTTGTCATGCCAACGACTACTTCTACTTCTATGGCTAACGCGTTTAGCAATAAAGTAAAGTAATTTACATGGCGTTCTTCAATGACACGCAGGTCATACAAAAATTAAAGACAACTCCTATGGCTCCTGTCGGTTGTCATACTCATCGACATGCAAGTCGTGATTCCTATTAGAAGAACATGATCTCATACATCACAATATATCATTCATCATTCATCACAACTTCTGGCCATACCACATCACATGACAATTGCTGCAAAAACAAGTTAGACGTCCTCTAATTGTTGTTGCATCTTTTACGTGGCTCCAATTGGGTTCTAGAAAGAATGTTTTCTTACCTATGAATAACCACAACGTGATTTTGTCAACTTCTATTTACCCTTCATAAGGACCCTTTTCATCTAATCCGCTCCAACTAAAGTAGGAGAGACAGACACCCGCTAGCCACCTTATGCAACTAGTGCATGTCAGTCGGTGGAACCTGTCTCACGTAAGCGTACGTGTAAGGTCGGTCCGGGCCGCTTCATCCCACAATACCGCTGAAGCAAGAAAAGACTAGTAGCGGAAAGCAAGTTGACAAGATCTACGCCCACAACAAAATTGTGTTCTACTCGTGCAATAGAGAACTACGCATAGACCTAGCTCATGATGCCACTGTTGGGGAACGTTGCAGAAAATAAAAAATTTCCTACGGTTTCACCAAGATCCATCTATGAGTTCATCTAAGCAACGAGTGAAAGGGGAGATGCATCTACATACCACTTTTTAGATCGCGAGCGGAAGCGTTCAAAAGAACGGGGTTGAAGTAGTCGTTCTCGTCGTGATCCTATCACCAGAGATCCTAGCGCCAAACGGACGGCACCTCCGCCGCCGCTGCTCGTTCCTACCGCCGCCGTCGCCAAGTCCTCCAGCTCGCCGGAGCCGCCGCCCCGCCTCTCCATTGACCGCCTCGCCGTTGGACCGAACTGGTATAAAAACCGTCCCGGTTCTCCGGTTTATTCTTCGGTTTTTTTTTGGTTTAGTTAGGTTAGATCGGTTTTATTTTATTAGATCGTTTAAATAGCGAACGTTCACCTGATTGGTTCTGTTAATGAAGGAATTCGTTCGTTAGTCTCTGTTAGCGGATATTCGTCCGAATGATTTTCCTTTTTCTGTTTTTTCGGCCAGGGACCTATCCATGAATACTTTTATCGCGATTTAGCTCTTAATCTTCAAACTAGCGTAACTTTTAGCTCATTTATCCAAATTAGATGAAACCAACGCCAAATTCTTTGTAACAATTCCCTCTATCCAGTAAGCGAACTTGAACATGATTTTGACAAATTAAAATTGGATTTTAGTTCAGATTAGTATTCGATCTTGTTTTGTTTGTATCTTGAGTTTCGTAGCTGCATTTGCGTTGATTCTTTTTGCAAATTGTAGCTAATCACATATACCTACTGTTAAGAATCTAATCCACATGAAAATAATGTTGTTAGGTTTCGTTTTCTGTTTAGTTTAGTTGTTGCTTGTTTTCGAGTTTTATCTGGATCTTTTCTCGATTTCTCTTTGCATCATTTGCCCTATTGCTTATGTATGCTATTGTTTGTCTACGATAGATTTTCCGAAGTGCGAAGCTTGTTACTATGAATCTCTAGAGTTTTCCGATCGTCAGCAAGGGAAGTTACACTTTGATCATACTCTTCTATACCCAGTTTTTACTTTGCATTAGGTTTGCCCCTCAAATATTTGAATCAGTAGGATTGGGAACATGTGGTTTGGTTGTAGTACTTGAGGTAGGAACCTATTACCTTTGATCACCTAGGGAATATATGTTATGCTCAGTTATTGCTTAGCCATGCTCGTAGACGGGGAATGGACCATGATACACATGGAAGTTGTGAGAGATAATAGTTTTGGATAACTTTAAGGTGGCAACTTTAATACACATCTAGGTGGATTGGTTGGGGCACCTGGAGAAACCAGTGCTAGCCCGTTTGGGAAATCCTGGAGTACCCGTGTGATTTTTCCTCGGTTCGCCACCCAGGCTCAAAGGGATCATATGATATTTCATGCCTAGAAACTTCCGTTTGCAGCCACAAGCCATTATGGGCTCTGACATAGTTGAGTAAGTTGTATGAGCTCTTGAAGAGGTGGACTAGCAGAAGTAGGGGAAAGTAGGTGTACCGGTCTACCCAGAGTAGAGAGTTAATGCTTCAGAAAGACTATGTCTCGATCTTCCGATCATGGATGCGGTCGAGTCTTGTAGGGAAAAGTGCGCAACCTCTGTAGAGTGTATAAACTAATCATGGTTAGCCGTGTCCCCGGTTATGGACATCTTGAGTATCTAGAAGTGGATATTATTGTTGATCTCATCACTCCTTAATAAGTGAATTCAGTTTAATGATGATACTTGATTAATGTTGGGATTTTGAGTTGGAGGAACCTTCTCAAATATTGGTTTAACTTTGTAGCAAATAAAATTTATTCCTTTGTTGTAGGGAAAAAATTAGCTTTATGCAAAACATTAAACTTAGAGCCTCCACCAGCCAAATATGCATGTAGACATAGTTCTTGCATTCAATTGCTTTATAGTGTAACTCTGCCAGCACATTCCATGTGCTGACCTACACGGCTGCAACGCCTCATGTTGCAGACTTTACTGACGAAAAATAAGGTGTGATAGGTCGTTGTCATGCACTCAACTATGCTGTTGGAGTTAATGGACTCATTTTTCTTCGAAGCTTCTCTAGTTATTTAGTTTAGATGGCCTTCAGCCATTTTATTTGTGTAACGTATATTCTTTATGAGGACCTCGATGTAATAATGTGTGATTGAACTCTGTTATAATTCCTCGAGTACTGTGTGTGTCACCATTACCGATCCAGGGATGACACTTAAGCACAGAGACTTAGGTCCATTGGGGTCGTGGTCGCTACAATTCACCTCCTGCAAAAATATTTGCAAGGGCTCCAAAGCCAAAGTTGTCAAACAATACACTTAGACTTATTGCTTCTAAGCCACCCCTTAAGATGTGGATGGTCAAGAAGAATTAACTTCCCTTAGAGGGAAAGGTCTCCAGCCAAAAATCATTGACTTCTGAAGAAAATCCTGGGGAGCTAAAACATCTTGTGGGACGCAAGATAAAATGCCAAAATTAATGGTCTTACCATTTATTTTGTCACTGGTTTTCTTGATGAGCATCCTGTCTTACCATCCAAGAATCTTAAGTTTGATAGCATGCCTGTTAGTCAAATGTTTATGCTTCACAATACTCTTGGTGAAGCCTATCCCGCTAACTGCACTATAGGGTACGTCTCTGAAAGCTACTGAGTGGATTATGGACAGTGGATGCACTAACCACACGACTGGTGATCGAAGTCTTCTCATGGATTCAACCGTACGACTGTCTACTAAAAGCCACATCACATTCACTGACACTGGTAAAAGCAAGGTATTGGGCGTAGGTAGAGTTGCTATCTCAGAGGATCAACACATGGATAAAGTGATGCTTGTTGAATCCCTTGGAGACAACATAATATCTGTCTCAATGCTTTGTGATCTTGACATGATTGCGATGTTTGGAAAATATCATTGTCTTGTGCTTACGCTTTTGATAAATCTCTAGTCTTTGAAGGTTATCGAAGAGGTGATTTGTATATGGTAGATTTCTCAGCAATACCACAGCTTGCCGTATGTCTTCTAGCAAAAGCTTCAGAGTGTTGGATGTGGCATCAAAGGCTAGGACATGTGGGCATGCGGAACTTGCACACTCTTGTGAAGAAGAAGCACATCATTGGCATCAAGGGCGTCAAGTTCAAGAAGGATCATCTATGTGGTGTGATGTAGGGTAGAACACTAGATGCCCGATAATTCCCGATTGGAGCGGACCCCGCGAAGAATACGAAGAACACGAGGGGAAACACGAGGGGAAAACAAGAGGAAACACTCAAATCAACGAGTAACAATCACACATGTGCTAGATTGATGAACATAAAGAGTGATACAAGATCCAAATGCAACAAAGGACGATACAAGTAGCAAGTTCTTCTCCGTGAGGAGGTCCCAAATCCGTGAGGGATCTTCTCGTGAGGGGTCTTGAATCCGGTGTGGATCTTCCCCGAAGAGGCCGCGACCTCTCGATCGAGAAGAACCACAAGGATGAGGAAAGATCTATCTCTAAATGTGCTAAATCATTGCTAACCCTAAGTAATAGGAGGAGGGGGTCTATATATAGTCTAAGCCATGAAGGGGTAAGTGGGAAAGAGGGATACATGGGCCTTTGGCCCGACTCTGCGTGGAGGGAGGCGCCGGATGTCCAGGCTGGGGGCTGGATGTCCGGCCGTTCGTGGGGTGCCGGAAGTCCGGGGCTCTCGACGGATGTCCGACCTGGCGGGGCCGAAACTATTCTTCCCTGGATAGCTGCTGTCTGGATTTCTGAGGGAAGGGTCGGATGTCCGGGCATGGGCCAGATCTCCGGGGCCTGGAGCTGGCTTGCGGCTGGTCCGCTGTTTGGGCAGTTCCTGTGCGGCTGCCTAGGCGCCGGTTGTTCGACCTCTGGCCCAGATGTCTGGCCGCTGTAGCTTCAGCAGTTCCATCTTCTTCCTTCTTTGCTTCCAAGCTTCCCTCACGGATGGTGTAGTTGTTCCTTGGCGCTTGCACTCCTCCTCAACATTCGTGAAGCTTCGACAATACCTATGCATGCACACGGGAGAAGTGTCAAGTAGTATAGCATCCTTGAAGGGGTCAAGTGAGCACGTGTTAAGGAGAAGATTCACCTTTGTCTATGTGAAGTAGACGTCGCACGTGTCACTCATCAAACGGACTCTTGACATGGTGATGTCCATAGGATGCTCCGCATCATGTCTCCCCCCCCTGGGAAAGATCCGACCTCGGATCGAAAACCAAATCACCATGGGAAACAGATGGCTTCACCGTGTAGAAGGGGACGTTCACCAAGTAGTCATCATCTTCAAGATCGAAATGGGCACTCTCCAATGTCGCACCATCTTGTGCTTCCTTCCCAAGAAACAAGAACAACAAACACTTGGAAAAACAAATGTGGTTAGCGTTAGTGCAAAACCAAGCATTCAAGAGGTGATTCACCAAAAAAGTATCATCATCATGCAAAGCATATGGTGTGAAAAAGGATTGTGACATGGCATGTAAGCATATCAATCGGGCACAAGCAAAGATATCATGGGGACAAGCATGTAAATTTGAGGTAGTGATGCAAATATGTGTAACAAGAATAAGCATTTACCTATAAGTCATAGCAAGAATTCACAAAGCACTCAACAAATGGTCGATGGTAGGCATAAGAATCATTCACAACACCAAATAAAATGAAGTGTCTAAACACATGGGTCAAGTGCAAGACAATCCAAGCATAACGTGCATAGGGTGTAGTGAAGATACTGTGGCACTCAACACAATAAAAAGAGTAATTGTTCATCATGTGTGAGCCAATCAAGCCAAGCATGTAGCAATCAATGGGACATGGCATATGTGAAGAAATGACATTGGTGCAACCAACCATATGATAGTAGCAAGTAGTCCAAGAATTGGATGCAAGACACAAGGTATATATGTCATGAGGCATGGAAATGTAGCAATCATGGGTGAAAGCAATATCTCTAACATGCATGCAAATGGTGCAAGCAACACATGAAATATGATCCATAGTATCCAAGCTCAAGAAGGATGTCACCTTGAAAGCGTGTCCTTATGCATTCTTCACAATGTTGAAGTGGTAGGAAATGTGGTGTAGAAGTGAGTCATGGTAGAATGCATGAGCCTCGCTCTCAAGAGCTTGAATGGTCAACTCATGTGAAGTGGAAGTCGACACGAAGTCCAAGTATCCTACACATGCACACAACAAAACAAAGAACATATGCGCATGGTAGATAAACACACCATCCATCATGATGGTTCTCTTGTCTTGCACAAACCATTAGGAGCACAAGTGCATGAATTATATGATGCAACAATGGCTATATTCATGGCACTAGGTATATGGTGCAAAGAGGTAAGACAAGCATGATTCACAATAATTATGTCAAAATCTGCAAATATATGCGAGAATGCTATGGGGGCAATCTCATTAGCAAGAGCTAAATCATTGTTGCGCTCAATACATGGAAAATCTAGCATGAGAAAGGCAAGATATGGAGATATATGACAAGAAGCAATAACAATCATGTGTCAAGCATGTAGATGGTTGTCATCAACTTCATGAAATGAGCAAGTATGAATCATGGGTGATGCAACATAAGTAAGTATACCAATCATGTCGTGCAAACTAGTGGAGCGAAGATGCAACACACTAGTGGAAATCATGGCAATCATGTCATGTGAGCAAATAGTGGATATAGGAAATGCACATGACATATCGCAAGAACGAACACAAATCAAGATCAATGTATCATCATAGGGATGGGTCACAAATGGAACATGGCAATCACAAGCAATATCTCCACCAAGCTTGCAAATACACATACTAGTACTAGAACCAATCATCATGTGTAATGCAAAGCATGGGTTACAAATGAATGTCAAAGGCATTGGAATGAGCATATCATGCAAAGTGAACATGGCAAGATGGGCATGTAATATGTAATGGACAATAACCCATAGCCAAGTGAGGTCCATGTAGAAGAAATGCGCGAAGTAGTTGCGCAATGGGAACGGTGTGAAATACACTCCACGTGATCCCAAGTCATCGTTGCTCTCTAGAGCTTGTTTTGTCAACTCATGGATTGTGAGGTTGACAAGTATTAATGGTACCTACACTAAAGAGACACAAACCAAAGAAATTGTGTGCGTGGTAAATGTACACATCATCCATCATGATGTGTATATGCACATTAGAGTTAGCACAAGATAGGCATCGCTCAAAGAAATTTGATGCATGGTATAAGAACAGGTCATCCATCATAAACGAATAGTTGTTATGTATGACACGATGGGGACATAAATTGAGCATACTATTATATGGCACATCGATATCATGTTCATTCATGGGGGGCATATGGTGCACACAATTAGTGGGAACGTGCAATGGATGGGATGGATAAAAATCTCCTAACATGTTTGAGGAAACTATGGGGGTCTCCTCATGAGCAATATTGGAAACATCAAATGGAGAAAATGGATAACATCCAAAACAATGCATATCCAAAGCTAGGTGTTTTGCATATGAGATAAATGATGCAAAGGGAGCATATCAATATCATCACAAGAAAAACAAATGCCAATAACCATGGGCTTGTCATCTATGCCATAAGTGCCAATTGGGTTAATTTTAATGTCCTATGCATAGTCACTATGATGAGATTGCAAATATGACATATGGTTGATCTCATGCGTAGCATATGACAAGTCAAGCGGATTGTCAAACATGATGTGACCTAAAGAATTGTCACAAGAAATCCTATGTAACATGGCATCACAACTAATAGTGTCCACATGAGAATCATCATACTCATCGTAAATGGGCAAATCATTGCATGGGGAAATCATAATAGCATGAAGCATGGTACTAGGTGGATCAACATCATGCAAGCAATCATTGGTGAGATAGTCCACTAGTGGGACAAGTGAAGGTCCATCACCTATATTACCTTTAGAGCTCCTCTCATGTGTTGTAGATGAGGTTGCAACTTTATGGTACCATGTGGGGGTGCATCTTTTTCCACCATGGTCATCGTCGTCTCCATTGGAGGTATGGACTCGTCGAGGATAGGCATGTCATCATGTAGGAGACCTAGCACCAAAGAAGAAAACACACTTGGAGTAGAGGTTAAGTCATTAGAAATCATAGTAGCCTCACATGCCCTATCAACTACCTCACTCACTAAGTTTTATGTCTCACTCACTTCCTCTTGGATGTACTCACTCATATGGTTGGAGTCACTCAAACGGATCTCAACCTCACATAGGATGTGTGGCATGCTCTCATGTGTGGGGCTAGTGGTGGTCACACTCATCCTCTCATAGTAAATGCTCTCAATGTCACGTATGGTGGAGTCATTCAAGTCACTCATGTGGTTGTGGCACTCCTCACATGGCAATTGGGGCATCTCATGATATATGGGTGTCGGAGGGATGTAGGTGCAAATGTCACCATGCTCAACTCCTATCGCCGCCTTGGTTGAAGGGATAGTCCCATGCTCAACCTCCTCATCCATAACGCCTCCAAAGATGAATGCCGTATGATATGGCAAAACATCACTCTCCTTCCAGATCAAAGAGAAAGTCTCATGTGCGCTTGCGTAGCCTGACTCGGAGTATGAGTCCAATATGGGCGCCATCTTCATGTTGTTGAAGAGGCTCGTGCTTCTCGCCGTAGTCGAAAGAGATGGCCCTTGCTCGACCGTCTTGTTACCATCTTGTTGTAGGAGGCCCATATGATGTGGCACCTCGTAGCTCGTCTTCATGACTAAAGGGAAGTTCCCATGCTCGGCCATCTTCCTTGAGGGGCTTCCGAAGATGGAAGTGTCACCCTCACTTGTAGGTGGTCGCCTCATTGCTGAAGATGTCGATGTTTGCAAAATAGTGAGAAGTAGGCGAAGATGTTGTACCTCCGAAGGCGAAGATGCCTTTATAGCACTTGGCGAAGATGCCGAAGTGGTGGTGGTAGCCGTAACTTGCTCTTGGTGGTGCTTTCCTCGCGGTCTTCTCTTGTGCTCTTGAAGCTTGGCCTTGGCGTGTAGTAGAGCTTGTTCGGACTTGTACATTTACGCTTGGCGAGCATATCCATGTTGATGGTGTCGTTGTTGTGTTTGAGCTCATAGTAGATATCGTTCGTCGTCGTCATGCACATGATGCTTGTAGGTGACTTTCCCTTCATGAAGATGTGGACCACGAATGTGATGGTAGTCGCCATGGAGATGTGGACGTGGACGAATTGCGCTTGCATCACATGGGCGCTCTGAAGATGATCGATTTGGTCGTCGCCGCCTTGAGGATGACGAAGGGGAAGAACGGTTGACCAACAAGGCCCGAATCTCCTCCATCCTTGCATCTTGCTCCTCCTTGTGTGCGGAAAGCTTGATGTCGATGTAGTCCCTTTTCCTTGCTTCGGAGTGACGAATGTAGATGGAGAGGTTCTGGATGCGCTCTCACAAGGTAGAATGTGCGCCTTGCATTGTTTTTTGTAGACTGAAGATGGACGCTTTGGTGATGTAGTTGTTCGCGCCGTCATTTTTGTCGAAGACCGGAGATGAAATGCCTTCCCTATCCATCACGAGACTTCAGCAAATATGAGTGGAGGAAAGGAGAGAACTATACCAAATGTACCTTGACCGATGTTGAGAATGGGTCAATGATCACTCAATGACGTAGCAAGGAAATAGCACAATTGGTACCGATCTCGTCAATTTCTCACACCTAGACAAGTAAGGCTTATGGTGGAGCTCAGTGAGAATAGCGGCACAAAAATTGATGCAAAATGTTAGCAAGAGTCAATAATGTTGAAAAAGATTCACAAATTCGCAAGTGAAACAACTACACCAATAGCAATGGGTGGCACATGGAAACTCACACATGGATAGATAAATGGGGTTGTGCAATCAAGGAATGATCTCAAAATGTGGAATCAACGGAAAATGCTCTTGTTGCACAACTCTAGAGAGATGCTAGCACGATTGCTCAATAGGCGGATACGACACTTGTGCACAACCTATAGGAGACAAAAATGCAACGACTTCTATCCCAAAAATGCAACCTACTAGAGAAATCATACCCAACGAGGAACAAACTGAAGAGGAAATTGTTATTCCTCCAATACTCAACGTGAAGACAATGCTGAACCTGAAGACAACGCTACAGATGAAGATAATAGTCATCAACAGCAAAGCCTTCACCCTGTTCATCCTCATGTGGCCAATGAAGTTTGGATTGAGAAGATAATTGATAGCATCAATGCACCTACACTACAAAAAAATACAGTTCCGTGATGATACGTGTTTGTCATAGTAGGTCATGTTTTCTGTCATGCATGTACATCCATGAAGATTTTATGACAGAATCAAGATAGACATACCTGTGTTGTCGTAGAAGTGTTCCAAGGCATTACCAACATTATCATCACGGAAGTGTCCACTTCCATGAAGATAAATCGCGCGTCATGGAAATGCTTTTGTCAAGGGTGACCGACATGTGGCGTCCACCATAACGGGTCGCTGTTAAGCTATCGGGTCCGGTTTTGGATCCGATAACCCTCTAACAGCCACGACCAATGGGGATTTTCCACGTGTAAATTTCTCATTGGCCGAAGGAACCATGTGTCGGCTAACCGTTGGGACAGATGTCATTCACTCATTGGACCGAAGGCGCCTACGATACATCGACACGTGGCACGGCCCAACAGAGGCCCATTCTGGTGAAAAGGCTGACCTGTTTGACTTGGTCAAAAGGTACCGGGCCGGCCCATGGAAAGCCTATTAACGACCTGTTCGCATATAGCCCATTTATAGCCCACTAACTCACGACCCGTTACGGCCTACCGGAATTTGGCCCAGTAGCATCATCTGGGCCGTCCAATATGATTCCAGCCCGTTGTAACTTCCGGCCCATGTATGGCTCATGACATCTTTCGGCCCATATGAGTCCGTGGTGAAACCGATCCGCAATGAACAGTTTATCACTTTATACCCATTAACGGCCCATTATTCCATTGGGCTGTTTCCAGCCCGTGTTACCTTTCGGCCTTCCCAGGGCCCATTTATTCTTGGGCTCATTTCCAGCATTCAGTTACTTATGACCCATTACTGGCCTTTTCTACTTGTGAGACAAATTCAGCCCGTGGTTATAGTCGGCCCATTTGTGGCCCGTTAATCCATTGGGCCGTATTCATAGCATCATCAAATACGGCCTATTAATGTCCATTATGGTCAGGCCATAAAATGTACAATTTCAACTCTAGCCCGTTTATGGCCCATTTTGCGGACCGTTATTGGTCCACGAATAGTACGGCCCATGTTTGGCGAAACGATGATACGACCCATATAAGGCCCATAGATTAGGCGGCTTGTAGAAGGCCCATGGATCCTACGACCTGTAGAAGGCGCATTGATCCTATGGCCCATAGAACGCCCATTGATCGTCCAGCCCGTAGAAGGCCCATGGATCGTACAGCCCATGGGGGGCCAAGGTCACTACA
The DNA here is from genome assembly GCF_018294505.1 of Triticum aestivum. Lineage (NCBI taxonomy): Eukaryota > Viridiplantae > Streptophyta > Magnoliopsida > Poales > Poaceae > Triticum > Triticum aestivum. The sequence goes on from NC_057810.1 coordinate 398,343,153, forward strand.
AAAGGTAGCAGGACCATGGTAACAACAGTCCGTGTGTTGCCATGGTTATTGTGGCCTAGTTATAAAAATAGGCCACCAGAAAAACGCGGAAAAATAAATGCAGTGACTACAAGAAAACAACTAAACAAGACAATAAGGAAATAAATAAACAAGCAACTAACGCTAGGCTATTACGCCTATTACACATATTACATCGACTGGGAATCAAAGTTCACCACCAGTGCAAATATAGGGAACAAAGCAGCATATTACATACACTGGCCATCTAAATTGCCTAGCAGTGCAAATAATGCGGCAGCAAAACAAGTCCATAACTGAAACAACTTCTGAAGAGCTCAAGAAATGTTATCCTGGGTATCCACCATGCTTGCAATAAGCTTAGCAAGCTTATTAGCTTTGTCCTGTTTGGCGCTAAAATCCTCCAACGCTTGTTGTTTCACTAGAAAGTATGCATCTGAATGCTCCATGGACTTCCGCGGTCCTTCAGCTTCTTGTCGCAGCACCGCTGATCGATGTCTTTCAACTTGTAGTTGAGACTCAAGAAACCGACCTGATTCAGACAATGAGTTTGAATAGTTTGTGCCAGCGGTAGTGGCGAGTAACTCGAACACTAAACCAAGACATGACTTTGGGGTTGTCTCACTGTCTTCAAGATAGTTTTCCTTACCTGTCTTATCTGCTTTGTTGGAGACCAACAAGGATGTCTCACTATCCTGAACCTTATTTGCATTACTTCCTTTACCAAGGCTTAATAAGGCACTCTTCCCCAATATTCTGTCAGCATTATAAAAGAAGAAACAACCAGACACATAAGAGGTTTAGCATGTACTAGTATATGCAACTCATTTTAGTACCAGTTCATTAATATGGTGGACATGATTAAACTACCAAGTGTTCTATTGCCATGTAGTACATAATAAAAGCATCAAACAAACATATATCTATGTCCTATGGTCACTTCATTGTCTTTCCAAATCAAAATAGAGACATGGTTAAAATCATATTAGTTCAAGACAAAGCAGCACTGAAAGAATACAAAGCGTGGGAAACTATACGGCACAACAATATTTCAGATGGGTACCACGGGTCTACATGTACAACAACACTATTGGCTCTGTTGTGATGCGAGTAATGTGCATGATATTAGAAGTCAACTGTATACACAATTGCAATTGAAATCAACAGAGCTATTTATAAGAGCAAACATATTAAAGAAACATGTGTAAACATACCTATTGTGCCATTGGAGTTTCGATTGGATCCTTCAATTTAAAAATAAGTTTGTATGAGTAAACATAGTGATACAAGAGCAAAGCAGTATGCAGGATAGCAATGGAATATTAAATGAGAACAGTTGTTCTTCAGGTTTAAGCACTTGTTCTACATGAACAGAGTACAGTAAGGCACATGCGTATAGTACTTAAAAATAAAAAAATGAGCTCATAGACCTTACCACATTCTTGGTTCGGGACCAGTACAGAAAAAGGCACTCCCAGTCATCATCCAGTAAATGTGTCTCAGGAGAACGTAAGGGAATTTGATGAGTTTCTTTGCCACTGAAGTACGTTTTCTTCAGGTAATTCCGATACTACCACCAAGCATTGTTGAAGATAGCAGAGGTACTAGCACAGGTTACCTCATCCTGTGTTTCCAAATCGGTCCTTATCTACAAAGAAAAATGGGAAAAATTGTTGTATTATAACCATCACGGAGGTAGAATGCATGGGACAAAGCAAAGTAATTGCCATGAATAACATTACTTACACATAACTCCTGGACAAACACCTGCAACTGGCATTTTCCTTCATCTTCAGTATAATATTTCCATTATGGGAAGATACGCACATAGGATTTAACAACATCAAATGCGATAGATGCTAAACTATGAATAGATGGTTGTGCTTCCTCCACAGGAATAGGTGTACTAACTGGTGGAGTTGGGGTTCACCGTGGTAGTACCGTGCTCTTCTGTGGGAGCTCTATGGTGGAGATGGTGCTGTGTCAACAGGAACTGGGTTAGTATCTGCTGGGGTTGGGGTTAGATTGGGTGAAGTTGATTCTCTGTCCATCGCAGTAGGGGTACAATCTGCGAGAGTCTGGGTTATGTGTGGTAGGGTTGGTTCTCGTGCATGTACAACTGGGGTGCTATCTCCACCAAGAGGTTGCACTGTTTTATTTGAAGACAGTGTTTTTACTCCGCTAGATACTGCCATCACCCGCTCCAATTCAAATGGCTGATAAACAGGAAACATAGTTGAATGTACATACATTGTATGAGAGACAGATGCAATAGATAGTGTGGAAAAAAGAGGGCATGAAATAGTTGACATGTATATTGTTTAACTAAAAAGGGTAGCATGACATAATTTCACATATATAATGTCTATCTAAACTGGATAGCATAGTATGACATAATTCAAAGATATGATGACTAACTAAACAGGATGGCATGGGATAATTATATGATGTCTTTAGTAAACAGGTTCACATGACATAATTCACATACATGTTATCTAGGTAATCAGGATCACATGATTTAATTCACATATGTGATTTATATGCTAAGTAGAGGGCATTCACATATATGATGTCTGAATGAAGAACATGGTGTTGAATATTGTGTATATGATGTCTAAACTGTGCAATGCAAGACACCATATGGATGATATGAGTAGTATAACCGTGCCAAGTTAGAGCATACCCCTCGGTGCGGGAATAGGACTGGTCCTATCTTCGAATCCATCTCTTAGGAGCTATTGGGAACCAACAAGAGATCTTCTTCGACAGGTAGCACTGTCTGCTCTGAAGACCTTCTTTTCACTCCAGATTTTTCCATCACCCACTCAAATGGATGATTCACAGGAAGAGTAGTTTAATGTACAAACATTGTCAACAAATGGAAATGTAATTAAGAAAAGGATGGGCAAGATATCATTCAAATATATGATGCCAGGTTAAACAGGATGCCATTGCATATTTCACATATATTATGGCTGGCTAAAATTGATGAGACTGCATAATTCCCATATATGATATAGAAACTAAACAGGTGGCATTACAGAACATGTGTAAACTAAGCAGATGACATATATGATGTCAAAAGTAGGCACTGCAAGGCAACATGTTCGTGATATGACTAACATCATCATGCCAAGTTAGAGCAAACACCTTGGGGTAAATAGGAGTGGTCAGCTGCATCTGAATCCGCCTCAGAACAGATATCTTCCTCTTGATTACAATCTGGGGAGGGGGAGGATTTGCCGTTGAACCCAGCATGGAGTGATGTCTTCATGACATTGTATTGCCGCGCAAAACTATTCTCTTTTTCTCTACATGTTCAGCATGACTGTGTAAAATATCTGACATGCATATGAAAACATATAGTGAGATTATGTAAGGAGAGCATGCAGAAATCTACAGTGATGGTAACAACCAGTGGATGGATCCAAAAATAATGATAGCAGGACGATGATAGCTTTAATTCAATAAAAAGACAGATGATGATTGCTTTACTATTTCTTTCCCACCCAAAATGAACAACATAGGCAGATATACTATTCCTTGATGCTTCGATATGTGCCAGATAATAGTCAGAGATACTATTCATTGTTGCCTTGATATGTGCCCCACAACTAATTTTAGAACTCAAGTTTGAACATTAATTTAGACCTGACTTGGAGTCTAAGAGGTGAACAGGATGATAAAGTAGCAGGTAATACTAAGCAATGCATAATATAAGCAGAAACAAGAGAGTGCTACCTCTCTTGTGGACCCGTGTACTCCTCAGGTTCATCTGTTGAGTCGATGATAGTGATGCCGTTGTGGTGGGTGCCGTTGGCAGGGATGGAGATCTAAGGTGGCAAAAGACGGTCATGAATCATGATGTCTAGTTTGGTGGATGCTTCTGTCGATGGAGTAGCTCGGGTGAGGTGGACGATGTCACGGTAGGAGCAGGACAAACCACACAAAGTTTTCTTCGACACCTTCGTGTAACTGAAGTAATTCTGTAAGGGCTCCTTTGGCTTGTAGGATTCTAAAAACGCATGTATAGGAAAAACACCGGAATAGGATAAGAATGCACGTGGGAAACAGAGCATTTGTAAACACAGGATTTCTGTCAAGTTGGGTATTTGGTTCACAGGAATTTGAAGAGCAGAGGAATGCAAAGAAACATGGCCAAATTAAAGTGAAACCATATCAAAGTGTGTACAGTTAGAATGTTATTCTGCCACTAATGCACTTGGTCTTGTTTTGATGCATAGGATTTTGAAAAGTAGGTCCAGGTGGATGTTTTGCTCCATTCCTTTCAACAAAATGCATGAATAATTGAATAGTAGAGTGCCATAGGAAAATTTCCTATTGCTATGTTTTTCCATTAGTTTTTCCTTTGAACCAAAATTGCCCTAATGGATGGACATGAATGTAGAGTAATAAGTAGGATTGGGAACATGTGGTTTGGTTGTAGTACTTGAGGTAGGAACCTATTACCTTTGATCACCTAGGGAATATACGTTATGCTCAGTTATTGCTTAGCCATGCTCGTAGACGGGCAATGGACAATGATACACATGGAAGTTGTGAGAGATAATAGGTTTTGGATAAGTTTAAGGTGGCAACTTTAATACACATCTCGGTGGATTGGTTGGGGCACCTGGATAAACCAGTGCTAGCCCGTTTGCGAAATCCTGGAGTACCCGTGTGATTTTTCCTCGGTTCGCCACCCAGGCTCAAAGGGATCATATGATATTTCATGCCTAGAAATTTCCGTTTGCAGCCACAAGCCATTATGGGCTATGGCATAGTTGAGTAAGTTGTGTGAGCTCTTGAAGAGGTGGACTAGCAGATGTAGGGGAAAGTAGGTGTACCGGTCTACCCAGAGAAGAGACTTAATGCTTCAGAAAGACTATGTCTCATTCTTCCGATCATGGATGCGTTCAAATCTTGTAGGGAAAAGTGCACAACCTCTGCAGAGTGTATAAACTAATCATGGTTAGCCGTGTCCCCGGTTATGGACATCTTGAGTATCTAGAAGTGGATATTATTGTTGATCTCATCACTCCTTAATAAGTGAATTGGGTTTAATGATGATACTTGATTATTGTTGGGATTTTGAGTTGGAGAAACCTTCTCAAATATTGGTTTAACTTTGTAGCAAATAAAATTTATTCCTTTGTTGTAGGAAAAAATTAGCTTTATGCAAAACATTAAACTTAGAGCCTCCACCAGCCAAATATGCATGTAGACATATTTCTTGCATTCAATTGCTTTATAGTGTAACTCTGCCAGCACATTCCATGTGCTGACCTAAACGGCTGCAACGCTTGCTACCTTGAGCTTTCGTTGGTTTTCCTTGAAGAGGAAAGGGTGATGCAACAATAGTAGCGTAAGTATTTCCCTCAGTTTTTGAGAACCAAGGTATCAATCCAGTAGGAGGCTCCTCAATAGTCCCACGCACCTACACAAACAAACAAGAACTCGCAACCAACACAATAATGGGGTTGTCAATCCCTTCACGGCCACTTGCGAAAGTGAGATCTGATAGAGATAATACGATAAGATAAATATATTTTTGGTATTTTATAATATAGATTGGAAAAGTAAAGATGCAAATAAAAGTAGACTGAAAGATTATATGATAAAAGATAGACCCGGGGGCCATAGGTTTCACTAGTGGCTTCTCTCAAGATAGCATAAGTATTACGGTGGGTGAACAAATTACTATCGAACAATTGATAGAAAAGAGAATAATTATGAGATTATCTAGGCATGATCATGTATATAGGAATCACATCCATGACAAGTAGACCGACTCCTGCCTGCATCTACTACTATTACTCCACACATCGACCGCTATCCAACATGCATCTAGAGTATTAAGTTCATAAAGAACAGAGTAATGCATTAAGAAAGATGACATCATGTAGAGGGATAAACTCATGCAATATGATATAAACCCCATCTTTTTATCCTCGATGGCAACAATACAATACATGCCTTGCTTCCCCTGCTGTCACTGGGAAAGGACATCGCAAGATTGAACCCAAAGCTAAGCACTTCTCCCATTGCAAGAAAGATCAATCTAGTAGGCCAAACCAAACTGATAATTCTAAGAGACTTGCAAAGATAACTTAATCACACATAAAAGAATTCAGAGGAGATTCAAATATTTCTCATAGATAAACTTGATCATAAACCCACAATTCATCGGATCTCGACAAACACACCGCAAAAAGAGTTACATCGAGTAGATCTCCAAGAAGATCGAGGAGAACATGCTATTGAGATTCAAAGAGAGAGAAGAAGCCATCTAGCTAATAAATATGGACCCGAAGGTCTGTGGTAAACTACTCACAACTCATCGGAGAGGCTATGGTGTTGATGTAGAAGCCCTCCATGGTTGATTCCCCCTCCGGCGAAGCGCCAGCAAAGGCTCCAAGATGGGATCTCACAGATTCAGAAGGTTACAGTGGTGGAAATAGTTTTTCGTGGTCTCCTCTGATGTTCTAGGGGTACGTGGGTATATATAGGAGGAAGAAGTGGGTCGGTGGACGCCCGAGGGGCCCACGAGATGAGGGGTGCCCCCAGTAGTGGGGGGCGCCCTCCACCCTCATGGCCTCCACGATTGTTTCTTGACTTGCACTCCAAGTCCTCTGGATCACGTTTGTTCCAAAAAGATCGCTCCTGAAGGTTTCATTCCGTTTGGACTCCGTTTGATATTCTTTTTCTTCGATACACGGAAATAGGCAAAAAAAACAGCATTACGGGCTGGGCCTCCGGTTAGTAGGTTAGTCCCAAAAATGATATAAAGGTGTAAAGTAAAGCCCATAAACATCCAAAACAGGTAATATAATAGCATGGAAAAATCAAAAATTATAGATATGTTGGAGACGTATCAAGCATCCCCAAGTTTAATTCCTGCTCGTCCCCAATTAGGTAAATGATAAAAACGGAATTTTTGATGTGGAATGCTACATAGCATAATTCTCAATGTAATTTTATTTATTGTGGCATGATTGTTCAGATCCAAACGATTCAAGATAAAATCTTATAGAACATAAAAATAGTAATACTCGAAGCATACTAACAAATAATCATGTCCTATCAAAAATAGCATAGCCAAAGAAAGCTTATCCCTACAAAATCATATAGTTAAGCCATGCTTCATTTTCATTACACAAAATAATCCCATCATGCACAACCCCGATGACGAGCCGAGCAATTGGTTCATACTTTTTAATGCGCTTCCGCTTTTTCAACTCTTACGCAATACATGAGCACAAGCAATGGACATAGCACTATGGTGGTATATGGTGGTGGTTGTGAGGACAAAAAGGGAGAAGATAGTCTCACATCAACTAGGCGTATCAACGGGCTACGGAGATTCCCATCAGTAGATATCAATGTGAGTGAGTAGGGATTGCCATGCAACGGATGCACTAGAGCTATAAATGTATGAAAGCTCAACAAAAGAAACTAAGTGGGTGTGCATCCAACTCTCTTGCTCACGAAGACCTAGGGCATTTTGAGGAAACCCATCATTGGAATATACAAGCCAAGTTCTATAATGAAAAATTCCCACTAGTATATGAAAGTGACAACACAAGAGACTCTCTATCATGAAGAACATGGTGCTATTTTGAAGCACAAGTGTGGAAAAGAGATAGTAGCATTGTCCTTTCTCTCTTTTTCTCTCATTTATTTATTTGGCCTTTCTTTTTTTTTGGCCTTTCCCTTTTCTTAAATTGTGGGCTCTTTGGCCTCTTTTTTTAAAGTCTGAAGTCTCATCCCGACTTGTGGGGGAATCATAGTCTTCATCATCCTTTCCTCACTTGGGACAATGCTCTAATAATGAAGATCATCACACTTTTATTAATTTACAACTCGAGAATTACAACTCAACACTTAGAACAAAATATGACTCTATATGAATGCCTCCGGCGGTATACCGGGATATGCAATGAATCAAGAGTGACATGTATGAAAATTATGAGGGTGTCCTTTCCACAAATACAATGTCAACTTCATGATCATGCAAAGAGCAATATGTCAATGATGGAGCATGTCATAATAACGGAACGGTGGAAAATTGCATGGCAATATATCTCGGAATGACTATGGAAATGCCATAATAGGTAGGTATGGTGGCTGTTTTGAGGAAGGTAAATAATGGGTGCATGATACCGGCGAAAGTTGCGCGACACAATAGAGGCTAGCAAAGTGGAAGGGTGAGTGTGCGTATATCCATGGAGTCACATTAGTCATAAAGAACTCATATACTTATTGCAAAAGTCTACTTGCCCTCGAAGCCAAGTACTACTACGCATGCCCCTAGAGGGATAGATTGGTAGGAAAAGACCATCGCTCGTCCCCGAATGCCACTCATAAGGAAGACAATCAAAAGAGCACCTCATGTAACAAATTTGTCACAACTTTTGCCATACTTGCATGCTACGGGACTTGCCAACTTCAACACAAGTATTTCTCAATTTCATAATTACCCACTAGCATTACTCTAACATTACCCCCTTTATATCTCAAAACAATTATCAAGCATCAAATTGATCCTAGTGTTTAATGCACTTTCTATGATAGTATTTATTATACCCAACTTGGATGCTCATCATTGTAGGACCAAATTCATAACTATAGCAAATATCATGCTGTTCTAAAAGACTCTCAAAATAATATAAGTGAAGCATGAGAGATCAACAATTTCTTCAAAATTAAGCCACTGCCGTGCTCTATAATATATAAGTGAAGTACTGGAGCCAAAACTATCTAGCTCAAAAGATATGAGTGAAGCATATAGAGTATTCTAATAAATTATAATCAAGTGAGCTTCTCCCAAATGGTATGTACAGAAAGGATTATTCTGGAATACTAAAAAGCCAAGACTAATATCATACAAGATGCTCCAATAAAAACACATATCATGTGGCGAATAAAAATATAGCTCCAAGTAAAGTTACAGATAAACGAAGACGAGAGAGGGGATGCCTTCCGGGGCATCCCCAAGCTTAGGATTTTGGCTATTCTTGAATATCTTGGGGTTCCATGGGCATCCCCAAGCTTAGGATCTTGCCACTCCTTATTCCATAGTCCATCAAATCTTTACCCAAAACTTGAAAACTTCACAACACAAAACTCAACAAGAAATCTCATAAGCTCCGTTAGTGAAAGAAAGGAAACCCACCACATAATGTACTGTAATGAACTCATTATTTATTTATATTGGTGTTAAACCTACTTTATTTCAAATTTTCTATGGTTCATATCCTTACATACTAGCCATAGATGCATCAAAATAAGCAAACAACACCCGAAAAGCAGAATCTGTCAAAAACAGAGTAGTCTGTAGCAATCTGTTACTCTTGAATACTTCTGGAACACTAACAATTCCACCAAAATAGGAAGTCCTGGGAAATTTTCCTATTGATCTGCAGAAAAAAGAATCAATGCAAACGCACATTTCTGTGAATTACTAAAACTATTTGCGCGCGTGCAAAGTTTCTGTTTTTCAGCAGAATCAAATTAACTATCACCATAGGTTATCCTATAGGTTCTACTTGGCACAAACACTAAATAAAACATGAAAACACATCTTAACAGAAGGTATATGCAAAATTTATTACTAAAAAGAAACAAAAACAAAAAACACAAATAAAATTGGGTTGCCTCCCAACTAGCGCTATCGTTTAACGCCCCTAGCTAGGCATAAAAGCGAGGATAGATCGAAGTAGTGCCATCTTTGGCACTCAATTCATAAGTAGCTCGCATGATAGATTCATAAGGTAATTTAATGTTATTTCTTGTAAAGTGCTCCATGCCTTTTCTTAATGGAAATTGGAATCTAATATTCCCTTCCTTCATATCAATAATCGCACCAATTGTTCTAAGGAAAGGTCTACTAAGAATAATAGGACAAGAAAGATTGCAATCTATATCAAGAACGATAAAATCTATGGGCACCAAATTCCTATTTGCAACAATGAGAACATCATTGATCCTTCCCATTGGCTTTTTAATGGTGGAATCCGCAAGGTGCAAATTTAAAGAGCAATCATCAAGATCATGGAAACCTAGAATATCACATAAAGTTTTCGGAATCGTGGAAACACTAGCACCCAAATCACATAAAGCATAACACTCATGATCTTTAATTTTAATCTTTATAGTAGGTTCCCACTCATCATAAAGTTTTCTAGGTATAGAAACTTCCAAATTAAGTTTTTCATCAAAAGATTGCTTCAAGGCATCAACAATATGTTTGGTAAAAGATTTATTTTAACTATAAGCATGAGGAGAATTAACAACCGATTGCAACAAGGAAATACAACCTTCTAAATAACAATTATCATAATCAAATTCTTTGAAATCTGAGATAGTGGGTTCAATGCTATTTAAAGTTGTGACCTCTCCAATCCCACTTTTACCAAATTTAGCATCAAGATCTAAAAATTCCGAATTCTTGGGACGCCTTCTAGGAAAAGTTGACTCATCATCAGTCCCATAATTATCAAGATTCATATTGCAAAACATAGATATAATAGGAGATGCATCAATAACTTTAAGATCTTCATCATTATTTTCATGGAAACTAGAAGAACACGCCTTTACAAAGCAATCTTTCTTAGCACGCAAACTACGGTTCTTTCCTTGCACTCATCAATGGAAATTCTCATGGCTTTGAGAGACTCATTGATATCATGCTTAGGAGGAGAAGATCTAAGTTTAAGAGAATCAACATCAAGCGAAAGTCTATCAACGTTCCTAGTCAAATCATCAACTTTGAGCAATTTTTCTTCAAGCAAAGCATTAAAATTCTTTTGAGAAATCATAAATTCTTTCACACTATTCTCAAAATCAGAGGGCATCTTATTAAAATTACCATAAGAATTATTGTAGGAATTTCCGTAATTATTATAGGAATTACTAGGGAACGGCCTAGCATTAAAGTTTCCTCTATAAGCATTGTTTCCAAAACTATTCCTACCAAAAAAATTCACATCCATAGGTTGAGTATTATTCTCAATCAAAGTAGACAAAGGCATATCATTGGGATCAAGAGGAGTATTCTTAGTAACAAGCAACTTCATAAGTTCATCCATCTTTCCACTCAAAACATTAATTTCTTCTATAGCATGCACTTTTTTACTAGTAGATCTTTCGGTGTGCCATTGAGAATAATTAGCCATAATATTATCAAGGAGTTTTGTAGCTTCTCCTAAGGTTATTTCCATAAACGTGCCTCCCGCGGCCGAATCTAAAAGATTTCTAGAAGCGAAATTCAATCCGGCATGAAATTTTTGTATGATCATCCATAAATTCAAACCACGAGTAGGGCAATTGCGAATCATCAATTTCATTCTTTCCCAAGATTGGGAAACATGCTCATGATCAAGTTGTTTAAAATTCATAATATAATTCCTAAGAGAGATGATCTTAGCGGGAGGAAAATACATAGAGATAAAAGCATCTTTGCACTTATTCCATGAATCAATACTATTCTTAGGCAAAGACGAAAACCAAACTTTAGCACGATCATTATCCGTATCTTTCTTCTTTTGCATCTTACACAAATCAACAAAGTTGCTTAGATGGGTAGCAGCATCTTCACTAGGAAGGCCGGAGAATTGATCTTTCGTAACAAGATTCAGCAAGGAAGTATTGATTTCACAAGACTCAACATCATTAATAGGAGCAATCGGAGTGCTAAGGAAATCATTATTATTGGTATTGTAGAAATCACACAATTTGGTATTATCTTGTGCCATCGCGACAAGTAATCCAACACACAAGCAAACAAAAAGGCAAACGAAAGAGAGAGGAGATTGGGAAAGAGAGGGCGAATAAAATGGCAAAGGTGAAGTGGGGGAGAGGAATACGAGAGGAAAATGGCAAATAATGTAAGTGCGAGGGAGATGAGTTTGTGATGGGTACTTGGTACGTCTTCGCTTGAGTGAAGACCTCCTGAGCTTGCGTTGGTTTTCCTTGAAAAGGAAAGGGTGATGCAGCAATAGTAGCGGAAGTATTTCCCTCAGTTTTTGAGAACCAAGGTATCAATCCAGTAGGAGGCTCCTCAAAAGTCCCACGCACCTACACAAACAAACAAGAACTCGCAACCAACGCAATAAAGGGGCTGTCAATCCCTTCACGGCCACTTGCGAAAGTGAGATCTGACAGAGATAATACGATAAGATAAATATATTTTTGGTATTTTATAATATAGATTGGAAAAGTAAAGATGCAAATAAAAGTAGACTAAAAGATTATATGATAAAAGATAGACCCGGGGGCCATAGGTTTCACTAGTGGCTTCTCTCAAGATAGCATAAGTATTACGGTGGGTGAACAAATTACTGTCGACCAATTGATAGAAAAGCGAATAATTATGAGATTATCTAGGCATGATCATGTATATAGGCATCACGTCCGTGACAAGTAGACCGACTCCTGCCTGCATCTACTACTATCACTCCACACATCGACCGCTATCCAGCATGCATCTAGAGTATTAAGTTCATAAAGAACAGAGTAATGCATTAAGAAAGATGACATTATGTACAGGGATAAACTCATTCAATATGATATAAACCCCATCTTTTTATCCTCGATGGCAACAATACAATACGTGCCTTGTTGCCCCTGCTGTCACTAGGAAAGGACACCGCAAGATTGAACCCAAAGCTAAGCACTTCTCCAATTGCAAGAAAGATCAATCTAGTAGGCCAAACCAAACTGATAATTTGAAAAGACTTGCAAAGATAACTTAATCACACATAAAAGAATTCAGAGGAGATTCAAATATTTCTCATAGATAAACTTGATCATAAACCCACAATTCACCGGATCTCGACAAACACACCGCAAAAAGAGTTACATCGAGTAGATCTCCAAGAAGATCGAGGAGAACATGCTATTGATATTCAAAGAGAGAGAAGAAGCCATCTAGCTAATAAATATGGACCCGAAGGTCTGTGGTAAACTAGTCACAACTCATCGGAGAGGCTATGGTGTTGATGAAGAAGCCCTCCGTGGTTGATTCCCCCTCTGGTGAAGCACCAACGAAGGCTCCAAGATGGGATCTCATGGATACAGAAGGTTACGGTGGTGGAAATAGTTTTTTGTGGTCGCCTCTGATTGTAACATCCCAAATTTTCAATTTGGAATGTTATACACTAGATCATCAATGCATATCATATTTTATTTGCTTCCAGTTTGATCCTAGAAATTCTATGCAACTCAAGAACCCACAGAGAGAGTTGGGGATTTCATTATTTTCATATTTGGGTTTTCTCAAATTTTGAAAATAGGATCATTTGATTTTATTTATTTTATCTTCAATTATTTCTATTAAAAAATATGAGAGAGGGGTTATTTCTATCTCAAGCTTTAACGGACGAGTTCACTGTTTAGTCTCAGTTAATGAACGTTCATTTGTTAATCTGTTTGTCAGTTTTTCTTTTTTTTGGGTTTCCGCGGTTATTTCTAATCGCGATTTCTGATCCGATTTTCGTTTTAGTATAACTTTTCGCTCGTTTATCGGAATCAGGCGATTCAAGCGCCTAGAGTTTCGTCTCGAAACCCTCTAAAGTTTAACCAACTCAAACAAGTTTTTGCTTTTGTAAAATTTGACTTAGGTCCAAATTAGTAAAACGAAGCTTGTTTCTTTCGCCGTTTGACTTTCGCTGCTTCGTTTTATTTGTTTCTTTTTGCAAACCGGAGTTCTTAAGTTGAACTTTCTATTTAGTTCTCTTATTTGAGTTTTACCTGTGCATTAGATGAGTACTTATTGTATGCTTGTTTGTTTGCGATAGAGTATCTGTAGTGCGCTGCTTGCTACTTCGAATCTCTAGGTTTCACGGATCATCAGCAAGGCAAGTAACACTTTGATCATACCTCTTACTACCCAGTTTTATGGCATTAGATCAATCCTCAAACAATTGCATGATTAGGATCTGATTAATATATGGGTTTTGGGAAGTAGATGAGGTAGTACCCATTATCGGTTTTATTATTAAACCCTTGGGAGTTACTCTATGTTTGCTTATTATGCCATGCTATGCTAGTAGACGTGGATTGGGTGAGTGTATCCATCACAGATGTGAGATTGTTAATTAATGGTTTATTTAAGGTGGCAACTTTAATACACATCTGGGTGGATTGAGGCACCTGGGTATTCCAGCGATTGCCTGTTTTCTTTATGGACCGCCACCTAGGCTCAAAGGCGATTGCCTGTTTTCTTTATGGACCGCCACCCAGGCTCAAAGGGATCATAAGATTATTCATGCTAGAAACTTTCGTGTGCAGCCACAAGCTACTATGGGCTCTAGCATAGTTGATTAAGTCGTGCGAACTCTTACAGTGTTAGACTAGCAGATGTAGGGGAAAGTAGGTGTAATTGTCTACCCGATCGTAAGGTGCTAGCGCTTCTGAAAGACTATGTCTCGGTCATCCATTTCTCAAACACCATGTAGTGCAAGAATCCCAACGGAGGAGATCGAGTCTTGTGGGGAAATGTGCGCAAACCTCTGCAGAGTGTATAAACTAATCATGGTTAGCCATGTCCCCGATTATGGACGTTTTGAGTATCTAGTACTTGGATTATCATGTGAATCTCATCATGTTACTTTAATTAATATTGTTGGGTTTTAATGATGATGCTTAATTGGGATTGAGAGGATGTCTATACTTCTCAATGTTTAACAACCACCATAATAGTCAAATAAAATTTATTCCTTTGCAGTAGGGAAAAATTGGCTTTATGCAAAACCGTAACCATAGAGCTTTCCACCAGCCATATATGCATGTAGTATAGCTTTATTCTTTCATTACTCTCTATGTGTTATATTGCCAGCATATTCCATGTGTTGACCCGTTTTCGGGCTGCAACGTTCATGTTGCAGACTTTTCAGACGACATTAAGGTGCCTTTAGGTCGTGGTTCTATACTCAGTGATGCCGTTGGAGTTGATGGACTCACTTATCTTCCAAGCCTACCGTTGTTATCGTTATTAGATGGCCTTAAGCCATATTTATTGTAATAAGTTCTCTTTTGAGACATTTGATGTAATAAGTGTGTGATTGCTACTCTGTTATAAATCCTTCAAGTACTGTGCGTGTCAGCATTACTGATCCAGGGATGACACTAAAGCAGAGAGATCAGACTGTTTGAGGTCTGGTCGCTACACTGATGTTCTCGGTGTACATGGGTATATATAGGAGGAAGAAGTGGGTCAGTGGACGCCCAAGGGGCCCATGAGATAGGGGGCGCGCCTAGTAGTGGGGGGCGCCCTCCACCCTCGTGGCCTCCCCGATTGTTTCTTGACTTGCACTCCAAGTCCCTCTAGATCACGTTTGTTCCAAAAAGATTGCTCCCGACGGTTTCATTCCGTTTGGACTGCGTTTGATATTCCTTTTCTACGAAACACGGAAATAGGCAAAAAACAGCAATACGGGCTGGGCCTCCGGTTAGTAGGTTAGTCCCAAAAATGATATAAAAGTGTAAAGTAAAGCCCATAAACATCCAAAACAGGTAATATAATAGCATGGAACAATAAAAAATTATAGATACGTTGGAGACGTATCAACGCCTCATGTAGCAGACTTTACCAACGAAGAATAAGGTGTGATAGGTCGTTGTCATGCACTCAGCTATGTTGTTGGAGTTAATGGACTCATTTATCTTTGAAGCTTCTGTAGTTATTTAGTTTAGATGGCCTTCAGCCATTTTATATGTGTAACGTATACTCTTTATGAGGACCTCGATGTAATAAGTGTGTGATTGAACTCTGTTATAATTCCTCGAGTACTATGTGTGTCAGCATTACCGATCCAGGGATGACACTTAAGCATAGAGACTTCGGTCCATTTGGATCCTGGTCGCTACAATTCACCTCCTGCAAAAATATTTGCTAGGGCTCCAAAGCCAAAGTTCTCAGACACTACACTTAGACTTATTGCTTCTAAGCCACCCCTTAAGATGTGGGTGGTTAAGAAGAATTAACTTCTCTTGCATGGAATGGTCTACAGCCGAAAATCATTGACTTCTGAAGACAATGCTGGGGATCTAAAACATCTTGTGGGACGCAAGATAAAATGCCAAAATTAATGGTCTTACCATTTATTTTGTCCCTGGGTTTCTTGATGAGCATCCTATCTTACCATCCAAGAATCTTAACTTTGATAGCATGCTTGTTAGTCAAATGTTTATGCTTCACAATACTCTTGGTGAAGCCTATCTTGCTAACTGCACTATAGGGTATGTCTCCGAAAGCTACTGAGTGGATTATGGACAGTGGATGCACTAACCACATGACTGGTGATCGAAGTCTTTTCATGGATTCAACCATACGACTGTCTACTAAAAGCCACCTCACATTCGCTGACACTGGTAAAAGCAAGGTATTGGGCGTAGGTAGAGTTGGTATCTCAGAGGATCAACACATGGATAAAGTAATGCTTGTTGAATCCCTTGGATACAACTTAATGTCTGTCTCAATGCTTTGTGATCTTGACATGATTGTGATGTTTGGAAAATATCATTGCCTTATGCTTGCGGCTTCTGATAAATCTCTAGTCTTTGAAGGTTATCGAAGAGGTGATTTGTATATGGTAGATTTCTCAGCAAGACCACAGCTTGTCGTATGTCTTCTAGCAAAAGCTTCAGAGTGTTGGATGTGGCATCAAAGGCTAGGACATGTGGGCATGAGGAACTTTCACACTCTCGTGAAGAAGAAGCACATCATTGGCATCGAGGGCGTCAAGTTCAAGAAGGATCTTCTATGTGGTGTGATGTAGGGTAGAACCCTAGATGCCCGATAATTCACGACGGGAGCGGATCTCGCGAAGAACACGAAGAACACGAGGGGAAACACATGGGGAAAACAAGAGGAAACACTCAAATCAATGGGTAACAATCACACATGTGCTAGATTGATGAACATAAAGAGTAATACAAGATCCAAACGCAACAAAGGACGATACAAGTAGAAAGTTCTTCTCCATGAGGAGGTCCTAAATCCGCGAGGGATCTTCTTGTGAGGGGTCTTGAATCCGGTGTGGATCTTCTCCGAAGAGGCCGCGACCTCTCGATCGAGAAGAACCACAAGGATGAGCAAAGCTCTATATCTAAATGAGCCAAATCATTGCTAACCCTAACTAGGAGGAGGAGGGGGTGTATATATAGTCTAAGCCATGAAGGGGTAAGTGGGAAAGAGGGATACATGGGCCTTTGGCCCGACTCTCCGTGCAGGCAGGCGCCGGATGTCCAGGCTGGTGGCTGGATGTCTGGCCGTTCGCGGGGCGCCAGATGTTCGGGGCTCTCGCCTGATGTCCGGCCTGGCGGGGCCGAACCTGTTCTTCTCTGGATAGCTATTGTCTAGATTTCTCAGGGAAGGGCTGGATGTCCGGGCATGGGACGGATCTCCGGGGCCTGGAGCTGTCTTGCGGCTGGTCCGCTGTTGGGGCAGTTCTTTGTGTGGCTGCCCAGGTGCCGGATGTTCGACCTCTGGCCCGGATGTCTGGCCGCTGTAGCTTCAGCAGCTCCATCTTCTACCTTCTTCGCTTCCAAGCTTCCCTTGCGCATGGTGTAGTTGTTGCTTGACGCTTGCACTCCTCCTCAACATCCGTGAAGCTTCGACAATACCTATGCATGCACACAGGAAAAGTGTCAAGTAGTATACCATCCTTGAAGGGGTCAAGTGAGCACGTCTAAAGGAGAAGATTCACCTTTGTCTATGTGAAGTAGACGTCGCACGTGTCACTCGCCGAATGGACTCTTGACATGGTGATGTCCATAGGATGCTCAGCATCATGTCCCCCCCCCCTGGGAAAGATCCGACCTTGGTTCGAAAACTAAATCACCATGGGAAAGAGATGGCTTCACCATGTAGAAGGGGACGTTCACCAAGTAGTCATCATCTTCAAGCTCGAAATGGGCACTCTCCAATGTCGCACCATCTTGTGCTTCCTTCCAAATAAACAAGAACAACAAACACTTGGAAAAACTAATGTGGTCAGCATTAGCACAAAACCAAGCATTCAAGAGGTGATTCACCAAAAAAGTGTCGTTATCATGCAAAGCATATGTTGTGAAAAAGGATTGTGACATGGCATGTAAGCATATCAATTGGGCACAAGCAAAGATATCATGGGGACAAGCATGTAAATTTGAGGTAGTGATGCAAATAGGTGTAACAAGAGAATAAGCATTTACCTATAAGTCATAGGAAGCATTCACAAAGGACTCGACAAATGGTCGATGGTAGGCATAAGAATCATTCAAAACACCAAATAAAATGAAGTGTCTAAACACATGGGTCAAGTGCAAGACAATCCAAGCATAATGTGCATAGGGTGTAGTGAAGATAGTGTGGCACTCAACACAATAAAAAGAGTAATTGTTCATCATGTGTGAGGCAGTCAAGGCAAGCATGTAGAAATCAATGGGACATGGCATATGTAAGAAATGACATTGGTGCAACCAACCATATGATAGTAGCAAGTAGTTCAAGAATTGGATGCAACACACAAGGTATATATGTCATGAGGCATGGAAATGTGGCAATCATGGGTGAAAGCAATATCTCTAACATGCGTGCAAATGGTACAAGCAACACATGAAGTATGATCCACAATATCCAAGCTCAAGAAGGATGTCACCTTGAAAGCATGTCCTTGTGCATTCTTCACAATGCCGAAGTGGTAGGAAATGTGGTGTAGAAGTGAGTCATGGTAGAATGCATGAGGCTCGCTCTCAAGAGCTCGAATGTTCAACTCATGTGAAGTGGAAGTCGACACGAAGTCCAAGTATCCTACACATGCACACAACAAAACAAAGAACATATGTGCATGGTAGATAAACACATCATCCATCATGATGGTTCTCTTCTCTTGCACATACCATTAGGAGCACAAGTGCATGAATAATATGATGCAACAATGGCTATATTCATGGCACTAGGTATATGGTGCAAAGAGGTAAGACAAGCATGATTCACAATAATTATGTCCAAATCTCCAAATATATGCGAGAATGCTATGGGGGCAATCTCATTAGCAAGAGTTAAATCATTGTTGCGCTCAATACATGGAATATCTAGCATGAGAAAGGCAAGATATGGAGATATATGACAAGAAGCAATAACAATCATGTGTCAAGCATGTAGATGGTTGTCATCAACTTCATGAAATGAGCAAGTATGAATCATGGGTGATGCAACATAAGCAAGTATACCAATCATGTCATGCAAACTAGTGGAGCGAAGATGCAACACACTAGTGGAAATCATGGCAATCATGTCATGTGAGCAAATAGTGGATATAGGAAATGCACATGACATATCGCAAGCATGAACACAAAGCAAGATCAATGTATCATCAAAGGGATGGGTCACAAATGGAACATGGCAATAACAAGCAATATCTCCACCAAGCTTGCAAATACGCATACAAGTACTAGAACCAATCATCATGTGTAATGCAAAGCATGGGTTACAAATGCATGTCAAAGGCATTGGAACGAGCATATCATGCAAAGTGAACATGGCAAGATGGGCATGTAATATGTAATGGACAATGACCCATAGCCAAGTGAGGGCCATGTAGCAGAAATGCGCGAAGTAGTTGCGCAATGGGAACGGTGTGAAATACACTCCACATGATCCCAAGTCATCGTTGCTCTCTAGAGCTCGTTTTGTCAACTCATGGGATTGTGAGGTTGACAAGTATTAATGGGCACCTACACAAAAGAGACACAAACCAAAGAAATTGTATGCGTGGTAAATGTACACATCATCCATCATGATGTGTATGTGCACATTATAGTTAGCACAACATAGGCATCGCTCAAAGAAATTTTATGCATGGTATAAGAACATGTCATCCATGATGAACGAATAGTTGTTATGTATGACACGATGGGGACATAAATTGAGCATACTAGTATATGGCACATCGATATCATGTTCATTTATGGGGGGCATATTGTGCACACAATTATTGGGATCGTGCAATGAATGGGATGGATAAAAATCTCCTAACATGTTTGAGGAAACTAAGGGGGTCTCCTCATGAGCAATATTGGAAACATCAAATGGAGAAAATGGATAACATCCAAAACAATGCATATCCAAAGCTAGGTGTTCCCCATATGAGATAAATGATGCAAAGGGATCATATCAATATCATCACAAGAAAAACAAATGCCAATAACCATGGGCTTGTCATCTATTCCATAAGTGCCAATTGGGTTAATTTTAATGGAATATGCATAGTAATGATGAAATTGCAAATATGACATATGGTTGATCTCATGCGTAGCATATGACAAGTCAAGCAGATTTTCAAACATGATGTGACCTAAAGAATTGTCACAAGAAATCCTATGTAACATGGCATCACAACTAATAGAGTCCACATGAGAATCATCATACTCATCGTAAATGGGCAAATCATTGCATGGGGAAATCATAATAGCATGAAGCATGGTACTAGGTGGATCAACATCATGCAAGCAATCATTGGTGAGATAGTCCACTAGTGGGACAAGTCAAGGTCCATCACCTATATTACCTTTAGAACTCCGCTCGTGTGTTGTAGATGAGGTTGCAACTTGATGGTACCATGTGGGGGGTGCATCTTCTTCCACCATGGCCATCGTCGTCTCCATTGGAGGTATGGTCTCGTCGAGGATAGGCATGTCATCATGTAGGAGACCTAGCACCAAAGAAGAAAACACGCTTGGAGTAGAGGTTAACTCATTAGAAATCATAGTAGCCTCACATGCCCTATCAACTACCTCACTTCCTAAGTTTTATGGCTCACTCACTTCGCCTTGGATGCACTCACTCATATGGTTGGTGGAGTCACTCAAATGGCTCTCAACCTCACATAGGATGTGTGGCATGCTCTTATGTGTGGGGTTAGTGGTGGTTACACTCATCCTCTCATAGGAAATGCTCTCAATGTCACGTATGGTGGAGTCACTCATGTCACTCATGTGGTGGTGGCTCTCCTGACATGGCAATTGGGGTATCTCATGATATATGGGTGTCGGAGGGATGTAGGTGCAAATGTCTCCATGCTCAACTCCTATCGCCGCCTTGGTTGAGGGGATAGTCCCATGCTCAACCTCCTCATCTATAACGCCTCCAAAGATGAATGCCGTATGATGTGGCAAAACATCGCTCTCCTCCGAGATCAAAGAGAAAGTCTGATGTGCGCTCACGTACCCTGACTCGGAGTATGAGTCCAATATTGGTGCCATCTTCATGTTGTTGAAGAGGCCCGTGCTCGTCGCCGTAGTCGAGGGAGATGGCCCTTGCTCGACTGTCTTGTTACCATCTTGTTGAAGGAGGCCCATATGATGTGTCACCTCGTAGCTCGTCTTCATGACCAAAGGGAAGTTCCGATGCTCGGCAATCTTCCTTGAGGGGCTTCCGAAGATGGAAGTGTCACCCTCACTTGTAGGTGGTCGCCTCATTGTTGAAGATGTCGATGTTGGCAAAATAGTGGGAAGTAGGTGAAGATGCTATATGTCCAAAGGCGAAGATGCCTTTATAGCATTTGGCGAAGATGCCGAAGTGGTGGTGGTAGCCGTAACTTGCTCTTGGTGGTGCTTGTCTCGCGGTCTTCTCTTGTGCTCTTGAAGCTTTTCCTTGGCGTGTAGTAGAGCTTGTTCGGACTTTTACGTTTACGCTTGGCGAGCATCTTCATGTTGATGGTGCCGTTGTCGTGCTTGAGCTCGTAGTAGATGTCGTTCGTCGTCATCATGCACATGATGCTTGTATGTGACTTTCCCTTCATGAAGATGTGGATCACGAATGCGATGGTGGTCGCCATGGAGATGTGGACATGGACGAATTGTGCTTGCATCAGATGGGCACTCCGAATATGATCGATTTTGTCGTCGCCGCCTTGAGGATGATGAAGGGAAAGAACGGTTGACCAACAAGGCCCGAATCTCCTCCATCCTTGCATCTTGCTCCTCCTTGTGTGCGGAAAGCTTATTGTCGATGTAGTCCATTTTCCTTGCTTCGGAGTGATGAATGTAGATGGAGAGGTTCTTGATGCGCTCTCACAAGGTAGAATGTGCGCCTTGCATTGTTTTTTGTAGACCGAAGATGGATGCTTTGGTAATGTAGTTGTTCGCACCGTCATTTTTGTACCATCACAAGACTTGAGCAAATATGAGTGGAGGAAAGGAGAGAACTATACCAAATGTACCTTGACCGATGTTGATAATGGATCAATGATCACTCAATGATGTAGCAAGGTAATAGCACAATTGGTACCGATCTCGTCAATTTCTCACACCTAGACAAGTAAGGCTTATGGTGGAGCTTAAGAATAGTGGCACAAAAATTGATGCAAAATGTTAGCAAGAGTCAATAATGTTGAAAAAGATTCACAAATTCGCAAGTGAAACAAGTAGACCAATAACAATGGGTGGCACACGGAAACGCACACAAGGATAGATAAATGGGTTTGTGCAATCAAGGAATGATCTCAAAATGTGGAATCCACAGAAAATGCTCTTGTTGCACAACTCTAGAGAGACGCTAGCACGATTGCTCAATAGGCGGATACGACACTAATGCACAACCTATAGAAGACAAAAATGGAACGACTTATATCCCAAAAATGCAACCTACTGGAGAAGTCATACCCAACGAGGAACAAACTGAAGAGGAAATTGTTATTCCTACCAATACTCAACGTGAAGACAATGCTGAACCTTAAGACAATGCTATAGATGAAGATAATAGTCATCAACAACAAAGTCTTCGCCATGTTCATCCTCGTGTGGCCAATGAAGTTCAGATTGAGAAGATAATTAATAGCATCAATGCATCTGCACTACAAAAAAAATCCACTTCCATGATGATACGTGTTTTTCATAGTAGGTCACGTTTTCTATCATGCATGTACATCCATGAAGATTTTATGACAGAATCAAGATAGTCTTACATGTGCTGTCATAGAAGTGTTCCAGAATATTACCAAAATTATCATCACAAAAGTGTCCACTTCCATGACGATCAATCGCGCATCATGGAAGTGCTTTCCTCAAGGGTGACCGACATGTGGCGTCCATCGTAACGAGTCGTTGTTAAGCTATCAGGTCCGATTGATCCGATAACCCTCTAACAGCCACGACCAATGGGGATTTTCCACATGTAAATTTCTCATTGGCCGAAGGAACCACGCGTCGGCTAACCATTGGGACAGATGTCATTCACTCATTGTACCAAAGGCGCCTATGATACTTCGACATGTGGCACTGCCCAACAGAGGCCCATTCCAGTGAAAAGGCTGGCCCGTTTGACTTGGTCAAAAGGTAGCGGGCCGGCCCATGGAAAGCCTATTAATGACATGTTCACATATAGCCCATTTACAGCCCGCTAACTCACGACCCGTTACGGCCTACCGGAATTTGGCCCAGTAGTGTCATCTAGGCCGTCCAATATGATTCCAGCCCATTGTAACTTCCACCCCATGTATGGTCCATGACATCTTTCGGTCCATATGAGTCCCTTTGTAACTCTTGGCCCATTAACGGCCCGTGGTGAAACCGGCCCGCAATGAACAGTGTATCACTTTATACCCATTAACGGCCCATTATTCCATTGGGCCGTTTCCAGCCTGTGTTACTTTTCGGCCTTCTCAGAGCCCATTTCTTCTTGGGCTCATTTCCAGCATTCGGTTACTTATGACCCATTACTGGCCTTTTCTGCTTGTGAGACAAATTCAGCCCATGGTTACAGTCGGCCCGTTAATCTGTTGGGCCGTTTTCATAGCATCATCAAATACGGCCTATTAACGTATGTTATGGTCAGGCCATAAAACGTACCATTTCCACTCTAGACTATTTATGGCCCATTTTGCGGATCGTTATTGGTCCACGAATAGTACGGCCCATGTTTGGCGAAACGATCATACGGCCCGTATAAGACCCATAGATTAGATGGCTCGTAGAAGGCCCATAGATTAGACGGCTCATAGAAGGCACATGAATCCTATGGCATGTAGAAGGCGCATGGATCCTATGGCCTGTAGAAGGCCCATTGATCGTCCGACCCATAGAAGGCCCATGGATCTTACAGCCCATGGAGGGCCATGGTCACTACAAAAGGTAGCAGGACCATGGCTACAATAGTCCGCGTGTTGCCATGGTTATTGTGTCCTAGTTACAAAAATAGGCCACCAGAAAAACGCACAAAAAGAAATGCAGTGACTACAAGAAAACAACTAAACAAGACAATAAGGAAATAAATAAACAAGCAACTAACTCTAGGCTATTACGGCTATAACACATATTACAACCACTAGGCATGAAAGTTCGCCACCAGTGCAAATATAGGGAACAAAGCAGCATATTACATACACTGGCCGTCTGATAATCCCCAAGTGCAGGGAATCATCGTAGCAATTCCCAAAGGTGGAAGTGATAAGTATGGAGTGTCGAACCCACAAGGAGCTAAAGGTAAGATCAATATTCTCTCAAGCCCTATCTGCCACCGATACGACTCTACATGCACCGAACGTTTGCTTCCAACTAGAAACAAGAAATAAAACTGTGTTGTGGGTATAAAGAGGATAACTTTGTATGATATCGGAGAGATAAAATATAAAAGTAGGTGATTTTATCATAAAGTTAGAATATATTACTAAATAATATAAATAGCGAGTGTGTAATAATGGTGGATCGGTGTGCGGAATTGTCCCAAGCAATTGTTAACAAGATCGATAGTCGTCATTGCAATTTCATATGTGGGAGAGGCATAAACTAACATATTTCTCCTACTTGGATCATATGCTCTTATGATTGGAAACTCTAGCAAATACTAAAATATTCATTAAGGTAAAACCCAACCATAGCATTAAAGCATCAAGTCCCCTTTTATCCCATACGAAACAACCCCCTTACTCGGGTTTAAGCTTCTGTCACTCTAGCAACCCACTATAAGCGAATCATGAACGTATTGCAACACCCTACAGTGGGAATCCCTCACACTTGCGCGACACGGAGGGCACCATAGGACAGCACCAAAATAAAACATACAACTCGTACCAATCTAGATCATCGATCAACTCAAGGACAAAAGATATCTACTCAAAACATCATAAGATGGCAACACATCATTGGATCATAATATGTAGCATAAAGCACCATGTTCAAGTAGGGATTACAGCAGGGTGCGGGAGAGTGGACCGCGTAAAAGAGATGAGGATGGTGATGATGATGGTGATGTTGATGAAGACGATCACCGCGGCGATGATTCCCCTCCCGATGGCACTCCGGTGCCACCAAGAGAGAGGAGGAGAGGTTCTCCCCCTTGTGCTTCCTCCTCCATGTCTTTCCCCCTCTGGTCCTTGGCCTTCATGGCGATGATGGCCCCTCCAGATCCTCCTCCATGGCCTCCGGTGACGATGGCCCCCTCCGGCAGCCTGCCGAA
The DNA here is from genome assembly GCF_018294505.1 of Triticum aestivum. Classification (NCBI taxonomy): domain Eukaryota; kingdom Viridiplantae; phylum Streptophyta; class Magnoliopsida; order Poales; family Poaceae; genus Triticum; species Triticum aestivum. The sequence goes on from NC_057810.1 coordinate 398,368,612, forward strand.
GAGGGCCTAGATTGATTTCTCGTGGCTATAGAGGCTTGCGGCGGCGGAACTTCCGATCTAGGTTAATTCCCGAAAGTTTCAGTATTTATAGGAATTTTTGGCGTTGGTTTCACGTCAAGGGGGGGCCGCGCCCTAGGGGGCGCCCCCTGTCTCGTGGGCAGCCCAGGACTCCTCTGGCTCAACTCCGATGCTCCGTGGTCTTCTTTTGGTCCAGAAAAAATCCTCAAAAATTGGCACGTCAATTGGACTCTGTTTGGTATCCCTTTTCTGTAAAACACTAAAACAAGGAGAAAACAGAAACTGGCACTGGGCTCTAGGTTAATAGGTTAGTCCCAAAAATCATATAAAATGACATATAAATGCTTATAAAACATCATAGATGGATGAAATAATAGCATGAATACTTCATAAATTATAGATACGTTGGAGACGTATCAACATCCCCAAGCTTAATTCCTTCTCGTCCTCGAGTAGGTAAATGATAAAAGAAATAATTTATGAAGTGTGAATGCTAGCAGGTGCACAAGTTTGATAAATGATAATTTCAATCACCTTTTCTAGCATCAATATGTGTCATAATAGTAGCTTATCTCATAAAACTTTTCATGATCAAGTAGCAATCTATTCACAATGTCAAGTATGGTTCAAAAACTTCATTGAGAACTAACAGACTATAATCTCAGTCATTGAAGCAATTACAATTTATCATAACATCAAAAAGAGTCAAGAATAGAGCCTTTCAGCAAGTCCACATACTCAACTATCATATAGTCTCCTACAATTGTTAACACTCACGCAATACTTGTGGTTATGGAGTTTAAGCCGAACATTGAGAAAGATAGGGGCTTATTGTGTTGCCTCCCAACATATTCACCTTTAGGTGATGTCAACAATAATAGCCCATGCTAACTTACATCCAATTGGATATATATATAATCATGATCTTTCAAACACGAGGAGCTTGCCAAAGGATAAAATGAAAAAAAGGGAAAGGTGAGAATCACCTTGACTCAAGCATAAAGTAAAAACATAAAGTAAAAGATAGGCCCTTCGCGGAGGGAAGCAGAGGTTGTCATGGGCGTTTAGGGTTGATGCACAAAATCTTAATGCAAAAGAACGTCACTTTATATTGCCCCTTGTATGTGGACCTTTATTATGCAGTCCATCGCTTTTATTACTTCCACACCAAGTTCGTACAAAGCTTACTTTCTCTGCACTAATAAGTCATACATATTTAGAGAGCAATTTTTATTGCTTGCACCGATGACAACTTACTTGAAGGATCTTACTCAATCCATAGGTAGGTATGGTGGACTCTCATGGCAAAACTGGGTTTAAGGGTATTTGGAAGCACAAGTAGTATCACTACTTGGTGCAAGGAATTTGGCTAGCATGAGGGAGAAGGGCAAGCTCAACATGTTTGGAGGGTCAATGACAATATACTTTAACTGAGATGTCGGAAAACACAAACCATTACGTTGTCTTCCTTGTCCAACGTCGAATCTTTTAGCATGTCATACTTAATTAGTGCTTCACAATCATAAAAGATGTCCAAGATAATATATTTGTATGTGAACCTCTCTTTCCTTATTACTTCCTATTAATTGCAACTATGACCAAAACTATGTTTTCCAACTCTCAACAACTTTTATGCTTCATACTTTCTATGTGTGAAGTCAGCACTAACCATGTTATAAGCATATGAAACATATAAAAATTCAGATTTATTACATTCAATTCATTCCCCCATTTACTCATAGGATATACATGAAGCACATGAGTAAATGACAAACTACTCCAAAAGATACGAGTGAAGGACACTGAGTAGGCAAATAATTAACTAGCCATGGGAGGGTTCCTTTTCTATTCAAAATTGCAGATCCAATGATTTTATTCAAACAGCAAGTAAAACAAAATAAAATGACATTGCAAGGATATCACAACTCATGTGAAGAAGCAAAAACTTAGGCTCAACCAATACTAACCGATAGTTATTGAAGAAGAAAGGTGGGATGCCTAACGGGGCATCCCCAAGCTTAGATACTTGAGACTTCTTGGAATATTATCTTGGGGTGCCTTGGGCATCCCCAAGCTTGAACTTTTATATCTCCTTGATTCCTCTCATATCATGGTTTCTCTTTTTATCAAAAGCTTCATCCACACCAAACTCAACAAGAACTCGTGAGATAGGTTAGTATAAACCAATGCAAAACCTTACCATTCTCTACTGTAACAAATCACTAGAATTATTATTCAACATTTCATACTAAATGCCTCTGCATATTTAATACTCCTATCCTCAAATAGAATCATTAAACAAGCAAACATATGCAAACAATGCAAACATAACAGCAATCTGTCAAAATAGTACAACCTGTAAAGAATGCAAGAGTATCAATACTTCCCTAACTCCAACAATTATGAGAGAAAATTACAACTGTAGTATATTTATCATAGCTCATTATGCAAAAAGTTTCAACATTATATCGTGCTCTGACTTTTCTAGGGAATTTTCGCAACAGCGGTAAACTTTCTGTTTTCAAACAGCAACATGTATACTAGCAAAATAAGTCTGGTAAAGGCTATCCTTGACATTTTATTGAAAATAAAGATGCAAAACACTATTATTAAATAACAGAAAGCTAATACTAACAAAAGAAAATGACGCTCCAAGTAAAACACATATCATGTGACGAATAAAAATATAGCTCCGAGTAAGGTGTACCAATAGTTTTGAAGACGAAAGAGGGGATGCCTTCCGGGGCATCCCCAAGCTTAGGTGCTTGAGTCTTACTTTAATATTACCTTTGGGTGCCTTGTGCATCCTTAATCTTAGGGTCTTTCCACTTCTTATTCTCCTCATATCGATATCTCACCCAAAACTTGAAAACTTCAATCACACAAAACTTAATGGAACTTCGTGAGATAGGTTAGTATGGTAAAGAGTAAACCATGCACTTTGGTATTGTAAAAGACAAGGTTCATAATTGTTTTCACATAATTCTTACTGTACCATGTAATTTCTACAATTTATATTGAGAAATATAAGCCATAGAAACTAGAAAGCAAGCAAACTATGCGATGAAAACAGAATCTGTCAGAAACAGAACAGTTTGTAATGATCTGAACAATAACCATACTTATGCTACTCCAAAAATTATGAAATAAATTGGTGGCCGTGAGGAATTTGTCTATTAATCTTCTTAAAAAATAATCAACTCAAAATCACTCTTCTGTAAAAAATGACAGCTAATCTCGTGAATGCAAAGTTTCTGGTTTTTACAGCAAGATCACATTAACTTTCACCCAAGTCTTCCCAAAGGTCTTACTTGGCACTTTATTGAAATAAAAGCTATAAAACATGATTAATACAGTATCTTAATAATTTAGACACACAAAAACAGTAAGGGTAAATATTGGGTTGTCTCCCAACAAGCGCTTTTCTTTAATGCCTTTTAGCTAGGCATGATGATTTCAATGATGCTCGCATAAAAGAAAAGATTTGAAACACAAAGAGAGCATCATGAAGAATATGACTAGCACATTTAAATCTAACTCACTTCCTATGCCTAGGGATTTCGTGAGCCCACAATTTATAGGGACAAGAATCAACTAGCATAGGAAGGCAAAACAAGTTTAACTTCAAAACATTAAGCACATAGAGAGGAAACTTGATATTATTGCAACTCCTACAAGCACATATTCCTCCCTCATAATAATTTTCAGTAGCATCATGGATAACTACTTTGTTCTCATACTCAATTGGAACCTCTTCCGAAATATTGGAATACTAAGTAAAGTTGACACTCTTCCAAATCCACTTTCATAAATATCGTATGAAGATTCAACACCCTCGAAGATAGTGCGATCACCAATTCCTAAAGTTGACACTCTTCCAAACCCACTTTAAATTATAGTATTATTCATACTCCAAAAGATATACGTGATGTTCATGGAGCATTCTACAATTAATATAGACTAACTAATGTCCAAGCTCAAAATATATAAGTGAAGCGTACGAAGCATTCTATAAAACCATACTCAAACGATTTAAGTGAAGCACAAAGAGCAATTCTATAAGACCATACTTAAAAGATATAAGTGAAGCACATGAAGTATTCTATAAATCAATGCAGAACTATTTCATACTAGCATGATTCTTAAAGAAGAATAAAAATACAAAGGACACAAATCATGTGAACAAAACAAAAACCAAGGTATATCGATATTTGTTGAAGAAGAAAGATGGGATGCCAACCGGGGCATCCCCAAGCTTAGATGCTTGAGTATCCTTTGAAATATTTACTTGGGGTGCCTTGGGCATCCCCAAGCTTGAACTCTTGTCTCTCTTTATTCTTCTCACATCGGTAACTCCTCGTTCTTCTAACACTTCATTCACAAAAACTTAAACAAAAACTTGTGAGATCCGTTAGTGTAATAAAGCAAACTACCACTTTAAGGTACTGTAATTAACTCATTCTTTGTTTATATTGGCGTTAAACCTACTGTATTCCAACTTCTATATGGTTCATACCTGCACATACTAGCCATAGATGCATCAAAATAAGCAAACAACACACGGAAAACAGAACCTGTCAAGAACAGGACAGTCTATAGTAATCTAGAAGTTTAGTAAACTTATGTAACTCCTACAATTATGAAATAAATTTATCAATTTGAACAATTTGTACAGAAGTAATGTGCAAAAAGTTTCAGACCAATTTGACTTTCCAGTAAAAAATTTAAATTTATGCACTACAGCCAAAGTTTCTGTTTTTGTTCTGCACATAGTAAGCAAGCAATCTTATCAAACTAAAGCCAAAGCTTGGCACATTATTTTTTATAATACAATGGATATATAAAAGGGGATAATTATTTACAGAGAAACTTCCATGAAAAATTCTACATTGTTTCCGTGAGCATGAAGACAAGTGCTCAAGGTCGACCCTCACTTCTTCAATGCATAACTCTCCAATCGCTTCTCTTTTTGAAAAACCTTTTTAGGCATGAGAGGCAAGTAAATATATTTTTGGTATTTTCATTCTTTTAAAAACATATGTATGTTTCACCCACAACTAAACAGAAACAAAAAGGAAAAAACAAATCTACTAAGTAAAGAAAGCAAACAAGCACACACGAGAATATCAACCCCACGCTATTGCTCCCCGGCAACGGCGCCAGAAAAGAGCTTGATAATCCCCAAGTGCAGGGAATCATCATAGCAATTCCCAAAGGTGGAAGTGATAAGTATGGAGTGTCAAACCCACAAGGAGCTAAAGGTAAGATCAATATTCTCTCAAGCCCTATCTGCCACCGATACGACTCTACGTGCACCGAACGTTTGCTTCCAACTAGAAACAAGAAATAAAACTGTGTTGTGGGTATAAAGAGGATAACTTTGTATGATATCGGAGAGATAAAATATAAAAGTAGGTGCTATTATCATAAAGTTAGAATATATTACTAAATAATATAAATTGCGAGTGTGGAATAATGGCGGATCGGTGTGCGGAATTGTCCCAAGCAATTGTTAACAAGATCGATAGTCATCATTGCAATTTCATATGAGGGAGAGGCATAAACTAACATATTTATCCTACTTGGATCATATGCTCTTATGATTGGAAACTCTAGAAAATACTAAAAGATTCATTAAGGTAAAACCCAACCATAGCATTAAAGCATCAAGTGCCCTTTTATCCCATACGCGACAACCCCCTTACTCGGGTTTAAGCTTCTGTCACTCTAGCAACCCACTATAAGCGAATCATGAACGTATTGCAACATCCTACAGTGGGAATCCCTCATTCTTGCGCGACTCGGAGGGCACCATAGGACAGCACCAAAATAAAACATACAACTCGTACCAATCTAGATCATCGATCAACTCAAGGACAAAAGATATCTACCCAAAACATCATAAGATGGCAACACATCATTGGATCATAATATGTAGCATAAAGCACCATGTTCAAGTAGGGATTACAGCAGGGTGCGGGAGAGTGGACCGCGTAAAAGAGATGAGGATGGTGATGATGATGGTGATGTTGATGAAGACGATCACCGCGGCGATGATTCCCCTCCCGATGGCACTCCGGTGCCACCAAGAGAGAGGAGGAGAGGTTCTCCCCCTTGTGCTTCCTCCTCCATGGCTTTCCCCCTCTGGCCCTTGGCCTTCATGGCAATGATGGCCCCTCCGAGATCCTCCACCATGGCCTCCGGTGATGATGGCCCCCTCCGGCAGCCTGCCGGAGAGGGCCACGATTGATTTCTCGTGGCTACAGAGGCTTGTGGCGGCGGATCTTCCGATCTAGGTTAATTCTCGAAAGTTTCAGTATTTATAGGAATTTTTGGCATTGGTATCACGTCAAGGGGGCCTCCGGGCTGTCCACGAGAGAGGGGGCCGCGCCCTAGGGGGGGAGTGCCTCCCTGTCTCGTGGGCAGCCCGGGACTCCTCTGGCTCAACTCCGATGCTCCGTGGTCTTCTTTTGGTCCAGAAAAAATCCGCAAAAATTGGCACGTCAATTGGACTCCGTTTGGTATCCCTTTTCTGTAAAACACTAAAACAAGGAGAAAACAGAAACTGGCACTGGGCTCTAGGTTAATAGGTTAGTCCCAAAAATCATATAAAATGACATATAAATGCTTATAAAACATCATAGATGGATGAAATAATAGCATGAATACTTCATAAATTATAGATACGTTGGAGACGTATCACCGTCTAACTTTCCTAGCAGTGCAAATAATGCGGCAGCAAAACAAGTCCATAACTGAAACAACTTCAGAAGAGCTCAAGAAATGTTATCCTGGGTATCCACCATGCTGGCAATAAGCTTAGCAAGCTTATTAGCTTTGTCCTGTTTGGCGCTAATATCCTCCAACGGTTGCTGTTTCACCAGAAAGTATGCATCTAAATGCTCCATGGACTTCCGCAGTCATTCAGCTTCTTGTCGTAGCACCGCTAATTGATGTCTTTCAACTTGTAGTTGAGACTCAAGAAACCGACCTAATTCAGACAACGAGTTTGAATAGTTTGTGACAGCGGTAGTGGCGAGTAACTCAAACACTAAACCAAGACATGACTTTGGGGTTGGTTCACTGTCTTCAAGATAGTTTTCCTTAGCTATCTTATCAGCTTTGTTGGAGACCAACAAGGATGTCTCACTATCCTGAACCTTATCTGCATTACTTCCTTTACCATTGCTTAATAAGGCACTCTTCCTCAATATTCTGTCAGCATTATAAAAGAAGAAATAACCAGACACATAACAGGTTTAGCATGTACTAGTATATGAAACTCATTTCGGAACCAGTTCATTAGTATGGTGGACATGATTAAACTACCAAGTCTTCTATTGCCAAGTAGTACATAATAAAAGCATCAAACAAATATATATCTATGTCCTATGGTCACTGCATTGTCTTTCCAAATCAAAATAGAGACATGGTTCAAATCATATCAGTTCAAGACAAAGCAGCACTGAAAGAATACAAAGTGTGGGAAACTATACGACACAACAATATTTCAGATGGGTACCACGGGTCTACATGTACAACAACACTATTGGCTCTGTTGTGATGCGAGTAATGTGCATGATATGAGAAGTCAATTGTATACACAATTGAAATTGAAATCAACAAAGCTATTTATAAGAGCAAACCTATTAAAGTAACATGCGTAAACATACCTATTGTGCCATTGGAGTTTCGATTGCATCCTTCAATTTAAAAATAAGTTTGTATGAGGAAACATAGTGATACAAGAGCAAAGCAGTATACAGGATAGCAATGGAATCTTAAATGAGAACAATTGTTCTTCAGGTTTGAGCACTTGTTCTACATGAACAGAGTACAGTAAGACACAAGCATATAGTACTTAAAATAAAAAATGAGCTCATAAACCTTACCACATTCTTGGTTCGGGACCAGTACAGAACAAGGCGTTCCCAGTCATCATCCAGTAAATGTGTCTCAGGAGAACGTAAGGGAATTTTATGAGTTTCTTTGCCACTGAAGTACGTTTTCTTCAGGTAATTCCGATACTGCCACCAAGCATTCTTGAAGATAGCAGAGGTACTAGCACAAGTTACCTCATCCTGTGTTTCCAAGTCGGTCCTTCTATACAAAGAAAAATGGGAAAATTTGTTGTATTATAACCATCACGGAGGTAGAATGCATGGGACAAAGCAAAGAAATTGCCATGAATAACATTACTTACACATAACTCCTGGACAAACACCTGCAACTGGCATTTTCCTTCATCTTCAGTATAATATTTCCATGATGGGAAGATACGCACATAGGATTTAACAACATCAAATGCGATAGATGCTAAACTATGAATAGCTGGTTGTGCTTCCTCCACAGGAATAGGTGTACTAACTGGTGGAGTTGGGTTTCGCCATGGTAGTACCATGCTCTTGTGTGGGAGCTCTGTGGTGGGGATGGTGATGTGTCAACAGGAACTGGGTTAGTATCTGCTGGGGTTGGGGTTAGATTGGGTGAAGCTGATTCTCTGTCCATCGCAGTAGGGGTACAATCTACGAGAGTCTGGGTTATGTGTGGTAGGGTTGGTTCTCGTGCATGTACAACTGGGGCGCTATCTCCACCAAGAGTAGCACTGTTTTATTTGAAGACAGTGTTTTTACTCCGCTAGATACTGCCATCACCCACTCCAATTCAAATGGCTGATAAACAGAAAACATAGTTGAATGTACATACATTGTATGAGAGACAGATGCAATAGATAGTGTGGAAAAAAGAGGGCATGAAATAGTTGAAATGTATATTGTTTAACTAAAAAGGATAGCATGACATAATTTCACATATATAATGTCTATTTAAACTGGATAGCATAGCATGACATAATTCAAAGATATGATGACTAACTAAACAGGATGGCATGAGATAATTATATGATGTCTTTAGTAAACAGGTTCGCATGACATAATTCACATACATGTTATCTAAGTAATCAGGATCACATGATTTAATTTACATATGTGATTTATATGATAAGCAGAGGGCATTCACATATATGATGTCTGAACGAAGAACATGGTGTTGAATATTGTGTATATGATGTCTAAACTGTGCAATGCAAGACACAATATGCATGATATTAGCAGTATAACCGTGCCAAGTTAGAGCATACACCTCGGTGCGGGAATAGGAATGGTCATCTATCTCTGAATCCATCTTTGAGGAGCAATCGGGAACCAGCAAGAGTTCTGCTTCGACAGGTAGCACAGTCTGCTCTGAAGACCTTCTTTTCACTCCAGATTTTTTCATCACCCACTCAAATGGCTGATTCACAGGAAGAGTAGTTTAATGTACAAACATTGTCAACAAATGAAAATGTAATTAAGAAAAGGATGGACAAGATATCATTCAAATATATGATGCCTGGTTAAACAGGATGCCATTGCATATTTCACATATTATGGCTGGCTAAAATTGATGAGAATGCAAAATTCCCATATATGGGGAGGGGGGAGGGTTTGCTGTTGAACCCACCATGGAGCGATTTCTGCATGACATTGTATTGCCGTGCAAAACTATTCTCTTTTTCTCCACATGTTCAGCATGACTGTGTAAAATATCTGACATGCATATGAAAAAATATAGTGAGATTATGTAAGGAGAGCATGCAGAAATCTAGAGTGATGGTAACAACTAGTGGATGGATCCAAAAATAATGATAGCGTGTCGATGATAGCTTTAATTCAATAAAAAGATAGATGATGATTGCTTTACTATTTCTTTCCCACCCAAAATGAACAACATAGGCAGATATACTATTCCTTGATGCCTCGATATGTGCCAGATAATAGTCAGAGATACTATTCATTGCTGCCTCGATATGTGCCCCACAACTAATTTTAGAACTCAAGTTTGAACATTAATTTGGACCTGACTTGGAGTCTAAGAGGTGAACAGGATGATAAAGTAGCAGGTAATATTAAGCAATGCATAATATAAGCAGAAACAAGAGAGTGTGACCTCTCTTGTGGACCCGTGTACTCCTCAGGTTCATCTGCTGAGTAGATGATAGTGATGCCGTTGTGGTGGGTGCCGGTGGCAGGGAAGGAGATCTAAGGTGGCGAAAGACGGTCATGAGTCGTGATGTCTGGTTTGGTGGATGCTTCTGTCGATGGAGCAGCTCAGGTGAGGTCGACGACGTCGCGGTAGGAGCAGGACAAACCACACAAAGATTTCTTCGACACCTACGTGTAACTGAAGTAATTCTGTAAGGGCTCCTTTGGCTTACAGGATTCTAAAAATGCAGGGATAGGAAAAACACTAGAATAGGATAGGAATGCACGTGGGAATTAGAGCATTTGTAAACACAGGATTTGTGTCAACTTGGGTGTTCGGTTCAGAGGAATTTGAGGAGCAGAGGAATGCAAAGAAACATGGCCAAATTAAAGTGAAACCATATGAAAGTGTGTACAGTTAGAATGCTATTCTGCCACTAATGCACTTGGTCTTGTTTTGATGCATAGGATTTTGAAAAGTAGGTCTAGGTGGATATTTTGCTCCATTCCTTTCAACAAAATGCATGAATAATTGAATAGTAGAGTGCCATAGGAAAATTTCCTATTGCTATGCTTTTCCTTTGAACCAAAATTGCCCTAATGGATGGACATGAATGTAGAGTAATAAGTAGGATTGGGAACATGTGGTTTGGTTGTTGTACTTGAGGTAGGAACCTATTACCTTTGATCACCTAGGGAATATACATTATGCTCAGTTAGCCATGCTCATAGACGGGGAATGGACCATGATACACATGGAAGTTGTGAGAGATAATAGGTTTTGGATTACTTTAAGGTGGCAACTTTAATACACATCTGGGTGGATTGGTTGGGGCACCTGGAGAAACCAGTGCTAGCCCATTTGGGAAATCCCGGAGTACCCGTGTGATTTTTCCTCGGTTCGCCACCCAGGCTCAAAGGGATCATATGATATTTCATGCCTAGAAACTTCCGTTTGCAGCCACAAGCCATTATGGGCTCTTGCATAGTTGAGTAAGTTGTGTGAGCTCTTGAAGAGGTGGACTAGCAAATGTAGGGGAAAGTAGGTGTACCGGTTTACCCAGAGTAGAGAGTTAATGCTTCGGAAAGACTATGTCTCGATCTTCCGATCATGGATGCGGTCGAGTCTTGTAGGGAAAAGTGCGCAACCTCTGCAGAGTGTATAAACTAATCATGGTTAGCCGTGTCCCCAGTTATGTCTTGAATATCTAGAAGTGGATATTATTGTTGATCTCATCACTCCTTAATAAGTGAATTGGGTTTAATGATGATACTTGATTATTGTTGGGATTTTGAGTTGGAGGAACCTTCTCAAATATTGGTTTCACTTTGTAGCAATTAAAATTTATTCCTTTATTGTAGGGAAAAATTAGCTTTATGCAAAAAATTAAACTTAGAGCCTCCACCAGCCAAATACGCATGTAGACATAGTTCTTGCATTCAATTGCTTTATAGTGTAACTACACGGCTGCAACGCCTGCTACCTTGAGCTTGCGTTGGTTTTTAGGAAAGGGTGATGCAGCAATAGTAGCGTAAGTATTTCCGTCAGTTTTTGAGAACCAAGGTATCAATCCAGTAGGCGGCTCCTCAAATGTCTCACACACCTACACAAACAAACAAGAACTCGCAACCAACACAATAAAGGGGTTGTCAATCCCTTCACAGCCACTTGCGAAAGTGAGATCTAATAGAGATAATACGATAAGATAAATATATTTTTGGTATTTTATAATATAGATTGGAAAAGTAAAGATGCAAATAAAAGTAGATTGAAAGCTTATATGATAAAAGATAGACCCGGGGCCATAGGTTTCACTAGTGGCTTCTCTTAAGATAGCATAAGTATTACGGTGGGTGAACAAATTACTGCAACCAATTGATAGAAAAGCGAATAATTATGAGATTATCTAGGCATGATCATGTATATAGGAATCACGTTCGTGACAAGTAGACCGACTCCTGCCTGCATCTACTACTATTACTCCACACATCGAGCGCTATCCATCATGCATCTAGAGTATTAAGTTCATAAAGAACAGAGTAACGCATTAAGAAAGATGACATGATGTAGAGGGATAAACTCATGCTGATATAACCCCCATCTTTTTATCCTCGATGGCAACAATACCATAAATGCCTTGCTGCCCCTGCTGTCACTGGGAAAGGACACCGCAAGATTGAACCCAAAGCTAAGCACTTCTCCCATTGCAAGAAAGATCAATCTAGTAGGCCAAACTAAACTGATAATTCGAAGAGACTTGCAAAGATAACTTAATCACACATAAAAGAATTCAGAGGAGATTCAAATATTTCTCATAGATAAACTTGATAATAAACCCAAAATTCATCGCATCTCGACAAACAAACCGCAAAAAGAGTTACATCGAATAGATCTCCAAGAAGATCGAGAAGAACATGCTATTGAGATTCAAAGAGAGAGAAGAAGCCATCTAGCTAATAACTATGGACCCGAAGGTCTGTGGTAAACTACTCACAACTCATCGGAGAGGCTATGGTGTTGATGTAGAAGCCCTCCGTGGTTGATTCCCCCTCCGGCGAAGGCACCAAGATGGGATCTCGCGGATATAGAAGGTTACGGTGGTGGAAATAGTTTTTCGTGGTCGCCTCTGATGTTCTAAGGGTACGTGGGTATATATAGGAGGAAGAAGTGGGTTGGTGGATGCCCGATGGGCCCACAAGATAAGGGCGCACCTAGTAGGGGGGGGGCACGCCCTCCACCCTCGTGGCCTCCTCGATTGTTTCTTGACTTGCACTCAAAGTCCTCTGGATCACGTTTGTTCAAAAAGATCGCTCCCGAAGGTTTCATTCCATTTGGACTCCGTTTGATATTCCTTTTCTTTGAAACACTGAAATAGGCAAAAAAACAGCATTACTGGCTGGGCCCCCGGTTAGTAGGTTAGTCCCAAAAATGATATAAAATTGTAAAGTAAAGCCCATAAACATCCAAAACAGGTAATATAATAGTATGGAACAATAAAAAATTATAGATATGTTCGAGACGTATCAAGCATCCCCAAGCTTAATTCCTGCTCGTCCTCGAGTAGGTAAATGATAAAAACGGAATTTTTGTTGTGGAATGCTACCTAGCATAATTCTCAATGTAATTTTCTTTATTGTGGCATGATTGTTCAGATCCAAACGATTCAAGATAAAAGCTTATAAAACATAAAAATAGTAATACTCGAAGCATACTAACAAATAATCATTTCCTATCAAAATAGCATAGCCAAAGAAAGCTTATCCCTACAAAATCATATAGTCAGGCCGTGCTTCATTTTCATCACACAAAATACTCCCATCATGCACAACCCCGATGACGAGCCAAGCAATTGGTTCATACTTTTTAGCGCGCTTCAGCTGTTTCAACTCTTATGCAATACATGAGCGCAAGCCATGGACATAGCACTATGGTGGTATATGGTGGTGGTTGTGAGGAAAAAAAGGGAGAAGACAGTCTCACATCAACTAGGCGTATCAACGGGCTATGGAGATGCCCATCAATAGATATCAATGTGAGTGAGTAGGGATTGCCATGCAATGGATGCACTAGAGCTATAAATGTATGAAAGCTCAACAAAAGAAACTAAGTGGGTGTGCATCCAACTCTCTTGCTCATGAAGACCAAGGGCATTTTCAGGAAACCCATCATTGGAATATACAAGCCAAGTTCTATAATGAAAAATTCCCACTAGTATGAAAATTATGAGGGTGGCCTTGCCACAAATACAATGTCAACTTCATGATCATGCAAAGAGCAATATGACAATGATGGAGCGTGTCATAATAACGGAACGGTGGAAAGTTGCATGGCAATATTGTAACATCCCAAATTTTCAATTTGGAATGTTATACATAGATCATCATTGTATATCATATTTTGTTGCATTGTTGGCTCGATCCTAGAAACTCTACGCAACTCAAGGACCCACGGAGAGAGTTGGGGATTTCGTTATTTTCATAATTGAGTTTTCTCAAATTTTGAAAATAGGATCATTTGATTTTATTTATTTTATCTTCAATTATTTCTACTATCAAAATTTCAGAGAGGGAATAAAATGACTTTCCCAAAATAAAGAAAAAATGAAGATTTACTAAAAAAATCAAATAAGATTTTATTTTGGAGTTTTTCGCCTTTTTATTTGGATTTAGGAAAAATGCGCGTTTTTCAAAATTGCATTTAGGCCCCAAATAAATGTTCATCTTGTCCGGCTTGATTTTAGAAGCCGGGGGAAATTTATTACGGGATTTTTGGAGTCCGTTTAGTATTTCTGCGCGATTTTTTTGTTAAAAAAACGAACCGACCTACGGGCCGTACCCGAGAGGGACTCCGCTCGGGGGCAGCCTATATAAAGCGCCGCCCCGAGCCGCCAGCCCACCGCCGCCCAAACCCTAGCCGCGCCGCCACCTCGAGCCCCGCGCCGTCTCGAGCCCCGCGCCGCACCGCCGCCGCCAGCCGCCGCCGCCACTAGCGCCGCCGCCCGCGGCCGGACCCGCCACCCGCCGCCGCCGCCGCCTCGCAGATCCTGCCGCCCGAGGTTCGTAGCGCCTCGAAATCCGTGCCATCGGTTTTTTTAAAAAACCGAACGATTTTCTTCGGTTTTGTCGGTTTATTTTTTTAGTTTCGGCTTATTTTATTAGATCGGTTTTTTCGGTTTAGGTTAAATAGCAAGCGTTCACTCGTTCGTTCGTTTTAACGAACGTGTTCGTCAGATTAGATCCAGTTAACGAACGTTCGTTCGTTAACCTGTTCGTCGTTTTTCTTTTTCTCGAATTTAATCCGCGATTTTTCTGCTCGCGATTTCTGATCCGATTTTCGTTTTAGTATAACTTTCGTTCGTTTATCGGAATCAGGCGATTCAAGCGCCTTGAGTTTCGTCTCGAAACCCTCTTTCCAAATAACCAACTTAAAAAAGTTTGGGACAATTGCATTTTTACCCCTAGTTGGTTCCTACCCACGAGTTTTGTCCTTACTTTTCGAGCTTGCTCAATTTTGCCCTTACTTTTTCCATCGAGGTCCCTCGAATGCCCTTTGACCGTTTGACCAAAACTTTGAAAATTCATAACTAATTCATATGAACTCAGAAAAATGCAAAAAAGATATCGAAATGTTCATATAAACATTACCTTTATGGGCATATCATTTGCATTCAGGACAAAAGCATCGTTTAAACTACCCGAGGTAATTAATGTTATTAACATTATTAAAAATAAATAGGTATAAACAATATTTTTTCATGAATAAAAATTATATGCAAATGTAGGTGATGTTTTCTGAACATTCTGATACCTTATTTGCATTTTCCTGAGTTCGTATCAACTTGTTATGAAGTTTCCAAATAATGGTCAAAGTCGTTAGAACATTCATAACAAGTTGATACAAAATCAAAAATTGCAAATAAGTTATCAGGATGTTCAGAAAACATCACCTACATTTGCATGTAATTTTTATTCATGGAAAAAATATTGTTTATACCTGTTTATTTTTAATAATGTTAATAATATTAATTACCTCGGGTAGTTTAAACGATGCTTTTGTCCTGAATGCAAATGATATGCCCATAAAGGTAATGTTTATCTGAACATTTTGATATCTTATTTGCATTTTTCTAAGTTCGTATGAATTAGTTATGATTTTTCAAAGTTTTGGTCAAACGATCAAAGGGCATTCGAGGGACCTCGATGGAAAAAGTAAGGGCAAAACCCGTGGGTAGGAACCAACTAAGGGTAAAAATGCAATTGTCCCAAAAAGTTTTTGCTTTTGTAAAATTTGACTTAGATTCAGATTAGTAAAACGGAGCTGTTTTCTTTCGCCGTTTGACTTCCATTGCTTCGTTTGTTTTGATTCTTTTTGCAAACCGGAGTTCTTAAGTTGAACTTTCTGGTTGGATCTTTTATTCAAGTTTTACCTGTGCATTAGATGAGTACTTATTGTATGCTTGTTTGTTTGTCTGTGATAGAATACCCGGAGTGCGCCGCCTGTTACTTCAAGTCTCTAGGTTTCGCGGATCATCAGCAAGGCAAGTAACACTTTGATCATACCTCTTCTACTACCCAGTTTTTATGCATTAGATCAATCCTCAAACATTGCATGACCAGGATCTAATTAATATGTGGGTTGGTAAGTAGATGAGGTAGTACCTATTACCTGTTTTGTTATCAAACCCTTGGGAGTTACTTCTACGTTTGCTCATTGTGCCATGCTATGCTAGTACACGTGGATTGGGTGAGTGTATCCATGACAGATGTGAGTTTGTTAATTAATGGTTTATTTAAGGTGGCAACTTAAACACACATCTGGGTGGATTGAGGTACCTATTTCCAGGACTTGCCTGTTTTTCTTCGGACCGCCACCTAGGCTCAAATGGATCATGAGATTATTCATGCTAGAAACTTCCGTGTGCAGCCACATGCTACTATGGGCTCTAGCATAGTTGATTAAGTCGTGCGAACTCTTATAGTGGTAGACTAGCTGATGTAGGGGTTGTAGGTTGGTATGGTCTACCCGTTACGTAAGGTGCTAGTGCTTCTGAAAGACTATGTCTCGGTCATCCGCTTCTCAAACACCATGTAGTGCGATAAAACCAACGGAGGAGATCGAGTCATGTGGGGAAAAGTGCGCAAACCTCTCCAGAGTGTAACAAACAAATCATGGTTAGTCGTGTCCCCGGTTATGGACATCTTGAGTATCTAGTATTTGGATATCATGTGAATCTCATCATGTTACTTTAATTAATATTGTTGGGTTGTTAATGAGTACTTTTAATTGGGATTGAGAATGTTGTCAACCATTCTCAATGTTTAACAACCACCATGATGGTTAAATAAATTTATTCCTTTGAAGTAGGGAAAAATTGGCTTTACGCAAAACTGTGACCATAGAGCTTTCCACCAGCCAAATATGCATGTAGTATAGCTTATTCCATCATATTTCTCTATGTGTTACATTGCCAGCATATTCCATGTGCTTACCCGTTTTTGGGCTGCAACGTTTCATGTTGCAGACTTTTCAAACGACGAGTACGGTGCTTAGGTCGTGGTTCTATACTCAGTGATGCCGTTGGAGTTGATGGACTCGCTTATTCTTCCAAGCCTTCCGCTGTTATCGTATTTAGATGGCCTTAAGCCATATTTATTTTAATAAGTTCTCTCTTGAGACATTCGATGTAATAAGTGTGTGATTGCTACTCTGTTATAAATCCTTGAAGTACTGTGTGGTGTCAGCATTACTAATCCAGGGATGACACCTGAGCACAGAGATCAGACTGTTTGAGGTCTGGTCGCTACAAAGATGGTATCAGAGCACACGCTGACTGTAGGACACGGCCACTAAGCTAAAGCCCTAGATCACTACTCTTTCTTCTCATTTGTGACTCCTCATCTTTTCTATTCTTTAGGATGGCGGATGCAAGGAACAAGTTCACACAACCAGATGAAGACTCACCTTTTGGATATCACTTGAAGGAAGTCACTAGATACCTGAACATAGGAGTACAAAGCTTCACCGGACCTTCAACGCCACTTTACCCGAAGAGGAGCGCTGGATGATTCAAGTCCACATTCCAGGGAGGACATTTGCACCAGTCACGGAGCCCATAGAGTTTTCCTTTGATGCACCAACATGGAGCCTAGGAAAGAGCATGGCAGCCCACATCCCATGGGACGAATTGGAGAAGTTTACCACAACGATCTCAAGAATACTATCTACCAGATTTGTGGGCGACGAGATAAGCATTGGGAGATGATCAACACCAGGAAGGACAGATCAATCGCAGCTTATATCCAAGAATTAAACCAACACATCCGACGCCAGGAGAATCAGATGCGCGTAGACATGGAGGATCTACAGAAGGCTATGGGATCAAGGAGCTAGAAGAGGAATTTCAAGGCTACACGTAAAGACTATATGGAAGAAATCATCGCTCTAGTAAGATAGAACGGCGACCTTAAAGAGAAGATTGGAGTATTCATTGGAGGTTCAGCACCCAAAGGAGAAGATGATGAATCCACTTGTCCGTATAATTATATCATCATCGACGACACCGACTCGGATCCCAACGATAGTGATGATGACTATGTTGATGAAGCTGGAGCAGATATCACGGAATCTTCATCAGAGCAGTTTTTCTAGTTGACCACCATAACAGTAGTAGAATTTTCCCCATTAAAAATTAGTTTTAGTCCCAGCACTTTTGTAATGATAGTTAGACTGTTGTATGCCCTTGTTTGAATTGATTGGAGTGATATTGTGTGCTTTTGTCTCATGTGCATATGGGTAGTGTTATCTCACTAGACCTCATTCTATTCTTAACTCTCGTCTCTTCTATAAACCCTCAGATGCCTCCGAGACGCGACCCCGAATTTTTTTCCCGCCGGAGATCACTCAGTTGATTCAGCAGCAAAATGCCTTGATTCAAACATTGGTACAGAACCAAGGCAACAACAACAACAACAACCCACCACCACCACCACCTGTTGACCATTTGACTCGTTTCTTAAGGCTGAATCCGCCGGTGTTTTCCAGTAGCACCGAGCTGGTAGTAGCAGATGATTGGCTCCGTAAGATAGGGAGGGAGTTGATCACTGCAGTATGTACAGATGGGGAAAAGGTGAAGTTTGCCGCACATCAGCTCAAAGGACCCGCAACAGCATGGTGGGAGAATTTTACAGCCACTTACCCTATAGACACTGTCACATGGGATTAGTTTCAGCAAGCTTTCCGTACTGCCCATGTTTCAGCAGGAGCTATGGCCATGAAGAAGCGTGAGTTTCGCAACTTACGCCAAGGAGGACGGACAGTTGGCCAGTATGTGGATGACTTCAGTAAGCTAGCACGTTATGCCCCAGATGACGTTGCTACAGATGCAGCTAAGCAGGAGAAGTTTCTAGAAGGACTGAATGATGAGCTGAGCATGCAGTTGATGGTAGCCACCTTCAATAACTACCAGGAGTTAGCAGACCGTGCACTTATGATTGAAGGGAAGCAGCAGCAGATTGACAATCGCAAGAGGAAGTATGGACAGGGGAAGAACAATTCTGGAGCTCAACAGAAACTACGCTTTACCCCGAAGTCAGGAGGGCAATTTCAGCATACTCACGGAGGAGGCAGCTCGCACAATCATAATGGCACAAAGAATGGAAACGGGAATGGAGGAAGCAATGGACAAAACCGCACCAACCCGTCAACACCATCCAAGGTAGACCTGAGCCATATCACTTGTTATAAGTGCCGTAAGACTGGGCATTATGCAAATGAATGTCCAGAAGCCCAAAATGGTAACGGCAATGGAAGCTCAGGAAAGAAGCCGAACCCTTTCAACAGGGGACAGGTGAACCACGTTACTGTGGAGGAGGTTGAAGCTCAGCCAGACGCAGTAATAGGTAAGTTTTTGGTTAAGACATTTACTGCAGTTGTTCTTTTTGATACTGGTGCATCGCATTCATACATATAAAGGGGATTTGTGGATAAATATAAATTACCAACCCAAGCCCTTAGGTCACCCATGCTAGTAACCTCACCCGGAGCAGAGTATATGGCTAGTATATGGTGTGATTGACTGCCATTAAGGATTGGACACTATGTATTTCCCTCGGACCTAATAGATCTGGAATCGCAAGGACTGGATGTGATATTAGGCATGGATTGGTTATCAAAGTACAGAGGGAATATAGATTGCGCCAGTAAGTCGATTTTGCTTACCACCCCTGAAGGAAGGAGAATCAAGTATGTATCACGGCATGAGCCGAGGAGGGCACATGTAAATTCCTTATCAAGAGTTGTGCAGGAGGAAGTACCAGTGGTAAGGGATTATCCGGACGTGTTTCCGGAAGAGTTGTCAGGCATGCCGCCGGACATAGACATTGAGTTTCTGATTGAACTACTGACAGGCACTGGGCCGATATCTAAGAGACCGTATAGGATGCCAGCCCAAGATTTGGAGGAAATTAAGAAGCAGATTAAGGAGTTGCTGGACAAAGGTTTTATTCGCCCAAGTTCTTCGCCTTGGGGATCGCCAGTACTTCTAATGGAGAAAAAAAGATGGATCATTAAGAATGGTTGTTGATTATCGAGGATTGAATGAAGTGACCACTAAGAACAAGTACCCGTTGCCGATGATCAACGACTTGTTTGACCAATTGCAAGGAGCTAAGGTATTTTCCAAGATCGATTTGCGATCAGGATACCATCAGTTGAAGATTCGGGAGCAGGATATACCTAAGACGGATTTTACCACCAAGTACGGGCTGTATGAGTATACCGTTATGTCATTTGGTCTGACTAATGCCCCAGCCTATTTTATGAATATGATGAACAAGGTGTTTATGGAGTTTTTGGATAAGTTCATCGTGGTGTTCATTGACGATATTTCGGTCTACTCAAAGAATGAAGAGGAACATAAGGAACATTTGTGTTTGGTACTCGAGAAGCTCAGAGAACATCAGTTGTATGCCAAGTTCAGTAAATGTGAGTTTTGGTTGAAGGAAGTTGGATTTCTCAGACATGTTATATCCGGAGAAAGTATAGCAGTAGACCCCACTAAAGTTTCCACTGTGACAAACTGGGAAGCACCAACAACAGTTGGAGAGATCCGGAGTTTCCTTGGACTCGCAGGATACTACTGGAGGTTCATTGTGAATTTCTCGAAGATTGCGAAGCCTATGACAGAATTGTTGGAGAAGGATACCAAGTTCATATGGACAGAGGAGTGTGAGGCTAGTTTCCACGAGTTGAAGAAATGTTTGGTTACCTCACCAGTGTTAATTCTGCCAGATCAAGGCAAGGATTGCGAAGTATATTGCGACGCTTCACGCCGAGGACTTGGAGCAGTGCTTATGCAGGAGGGAAGAGTTGTTTCGTATGCTTCACGGCAGCTTAAGCCTCATGAGTTAAACTATGCTACTCATGATTTGGAGTTAGCAGCCGTAGTGCACGCACTGAAAACTTGGAGACATTTTCTTATTGGAAACCACTGTGAGGTGTACACGGATCACAAGAGTTTGAAGTACATCTTCACGCAGAAGGAGTTAAATCTCAGGCAGAGGAGATGGTTGGAGCTTATTAAAGATTATGATATGAGATTGCATTATCACCCCGGAAAGGCTAACGTTGTAGCAGATGCGTTGAGCCGCAAGAGCCATGTCAACACCCTAATGACCGGAGGTTTACCAAAAGAATTAGCAGAGGAATTCCGGGAGCTATATTTGGAAATAGTTCCTAGAGGCTATGTAGCAGCGTTGGAGATTCAGTCTACTTTGATGGATAAAATCAGAGAAGCTCAAAAGACAGATAAGGAAGTTGCTTCTATTAAGGAGAGGATGAGCAAGGGAAAAGCTAAGGGATTTCGTGAGGATGAGCATGATACCTTATGGTTTGAGGACCGCGTTTACGTGCCAAGTGATCCGGAGATCAGGAAGTTGATTTTGCAAGAGACACATGATTCACCGTATTCGATCCACCCTGGAAATACCAAGATGTATTTGGATTTGAAGGAAACTTTCTGGTGGACCGGAATGAAGAAGGATATTGTAGAGCATGTAGTAGTTTGTGATGTATGTCAGAGAGTGAAGGCAGAACATCATAAGCCAGCAGGATTGCTACAGCCATTGCCTATACCCGAATGGAAGTGGGATAAACTAGGTATGGATTTCATCACGGGATTGCCCAGGACCCGTTCAGGCTATGACTCGATTTGGGTTGTAGTCGATCGTTTGATGAAGGTAGCTCATTTCATCCCAGTAAAGACTACCTACAGCAGTGCCAAATTGGCTAAGATATACATGACCAGGATTGTATGCTTGCATGGAGTTCCGAGGAGTATCGTATCAGATAGAGGAACCCAATTCACCTCAATGTTCTGGAAGTAGTTGCACGAAACATTGGGAACCAGACTAGAATTTAGTACAGCTTTTCATCCACAGACAGATGGACAAACCGAGAGAGTTAACCAGATTTTGGAGGATATGCTGAGAGCATGTGCCTTGGATTATGGATCCAGTTGGGATGACAACTTGCCATATGCAGAGTTTTCTTATAACAACAGCTACCAAACCAGTTTGAAGATGGCACCCTTCAAAGCCTTGTACGGAAGGAGGTGCAGGACTCCGTTGTTGTGGGATGAGGTTGGAGACCGCCAATTGTTTGGACCAGATTTGATTAAAGAGTCTGAATGGAAGGTAAAGTTGATTCGCGATAGGCTCCAGGTAGCCCAGTCAAGGAAGAAGAGCTATGCGGATTCAAAACGCAAGGAGGCAGAATATGAAGTCGGAGACAGAGTTTATCTTCGAGTATCTCCGCTTCGAGGAGTTAAGCGTTTTGGAGTTAAAGGAAAGCTAGCGCCACGTTTTGTGGGGCCATACAAAGTTTTGGAGTGCATGCAAGAAGTTGCGTACAAATTGGAATTACCCGAGGGGTTATCAGGTGTTCACGATGTGTTCCATTGTTTCTTAGTTGAAGAATGTCGGGGAACCTGATCCGCGAACACCTATGGGGCTGGCGGACCAGGCCCCTTTCGGTTCGGCGGGGGGTGGAGATCGCACGAAGAGCGGATCGAGGCGAGGCACACGAGCAGTTTACCCAGCTTCGGAGCTCTCCGGAGATATAATACTCCTACTGCTGCTTGTCTGATTCTATTTTCTTCTTGCCCTAGAGAGCTAAGTGTTTTCTGGCTTACGAAAGAGTCGAACCCCCTCTACGTTGCGCATGGGCCTCCTTTTATACGCTAAAGGGGTCACCGACAGGTGGCAACGCAGAGAAAGGTACAAATGTAAAAAGCGAGGTGGTTGGTACAGTTACTTGTACAGTGTATCCTACCTAACCCTGACGGCAGGGGACAAAGGCAGTAAATGCCCGTCTGCGTCACCCAAACAGTGCAAAAAGGGACCGTCAGGGGCGCCACCGCCTGCCACGATGGCGATCTTGTCAGCATCGCATGCCACCACGCACCCCTGGCTGCACAGCCTCCCGCCACGGGTGCCTGAAAAGCCCTTAGGGCGACACGTTGGTGGATGCGCTGGAGCGCGGGCACAGAGTGGCCTTGCCGCGGCCGTTGTCTTGTCGGGCCCGGAAGCTTGTAGCTCGCCAAGCCTTGCCGGGAGACGCGGCGCGTCGCGGCAAGTTCCTTGAAATGCCTTGGTTGGCCTTCCCGGCAAGCTCCTCTTGCCGGGGCCTTATCTTCTGAGCTTAAATACTTTGTTCTTGAATGGCTCCAAAGGAACCACGGAGGACCTTGGCGGTCGCCCGGCAAGCCTTTCCGCGGCGTGCTGCAATTTCCCGTGCACAAGTTCGGGGTACTAGGGTACCCCTATTCTAGTACACCGACAGGAGCCCCCGGGCCTGGGCCATACACGGTGCCGAGCACTGTTGGGCCAGGCCCAAAACAGGGCACGGGCACACGCGGCCTGGGCCACGCCGTATCTGACTCCGTATCCACCGCGTCCTCCCTAACGGCGCGCGTCGAATGCGGCGTCGTGGGAGAGATCGTGGGTGGTTTCTTTATTCGGAAGGGCGAAACGTCCGCCCCCTCCCTCTTTATAAGCAGGGGAAACAGGGGCAGTTCGTTCCCCCTCGCTGGTTGCTACTACTCCATCTTCACAAACCTCCGCCGCTCCCCCCTTCTTCTCCAAGCCGAGAGAGAGCAGCGCTCCGCCCCCCATCGCCACCAGCATCACCAACGCTGCCGATCTCCCCCACCACCTTCGCCATGGCTCCAAAAGCCAACAAGGGGAAGGGCGTGAAGTCGGCCGAGGCACAGCGGCTCGCGGTGCTGCGAAAGGAGCGAGCGATCTTCTCCCCCCAGCTCGGCGCGAAGGAGCTGAGGGAGTACTTCTACCTCTTCTGGTCGACGGAGACACGAGCGCATCCGCGCATGAGGGTACTCCCGGCCGCCGCTTCGGAGCTGGCTCCAAACGGGTACCCATTCTTCGCGCTCTTCTTCTATTACGGGCTCTACCCGCCCTTCTCGGAGTTCTTCTGCGACATAATGAACACCTACGGGCTCCACTTCCTTGATTTCACCCCCAACGCCGTTCTGACCATGGCAGTTTTCGCACATTTGTGTGAAAACTTTGTCGGAGTCCACCCAAATGTATCCCTTTTCCGCCACTTCTTCATGCCTCGGGTCGAGAGAGGAGAGCCACTTGCCGGAGGGATCGCCTGGATCTCGAGAGTCGGCAAGAAGGAGGCGTATTTGGAGGGTGAGCTCCGCAGCAAGTGGGAGGAGTGGAGAGCAGAGTGGTGTTGGATCGTCGAGGAGAACCCGCAGCCGTTCACTGCCCTGCGCCAAGCCCCCATAGTGCGCGGCAACGATTGGAGCAACGTGGCCCCGGAGGACGAGAGGCTGAAGATCGCCATCACCAGGATCCTTCGCCTCAGGCTTGCCGGGCTCACTGTAGGCGCTATCCGCGCAGATTTCCTTTGCCGCCGCATCGCCCCCCTACAGGAGAGGGGGAGGCCCGCCTGGGAGTTCAAGAACTCGGCGGACATCATGAGGCTGCGGCCGGGCCTCAACTTCAATTTCACCATCCTGGAGCTGGATGCAATGCTCCTGGAGTTGTTCAAACGCGATCCCCAGCACCCATTTACGTTGCCGAGGGGCGTCGTTCCGCTGTGCAACAATTCGTCGCTTGACCGGATCCGTGCGATGATGCCGTTGTGCGATTCACACGGAATCGCCCCAACTTGGCAAGAACCCGCGGATAACGTCGTGCAAGCGTTCTTTGATGACTTGGTGGAAGTGCCGGTCCACGCCGACGAACAGAAGAGCCTCACCCGCGACACTACCGACGAGGAGTTGCGGCGCATCGCCACTAGGGCGGAGGAGGCTGCGGCAGCAGCTGCCGCGGGCGCGTTCGGGTTCACCGTGGAGGAGGCAGAGGCAGCAGAGGCGGCAAGCCTTGCCTAGCGCAAGGATTTCGCCGGCGAGGAAGATCTTGCCGGCCCTGAAGCTGAGCCGAGCGATCTCGGCAAGGAAGAGCCCGAGCCTTCAGACAGTTTGCCGCAGGCGGAGCCCCCGGCCCCGCCAAGAAGGCGTCTCCGCAGGGCCGGGGACGTAGCGGGGCGGCAAACGAGCCAACAGCCGCCAAGCCGTGCGACACGCTCTACCGCGGCAAGCAATGTTGCCGCGGGAGCGCCTCACGCTGCTGCGGCAACTGGAGCGGGATCTTCCCGATCCACCGCCACCGCCCCTGCCAAGCGGGCAAGGGATCCTACTCCTCCGCCTCGCTGCACCGGAGGGGAGCTGGACTTCGATCTCTCCGCGCTCAGCTCCGACGAGGAGGAAAAAGAGTAAGTTTTTTTTGGTGTTCTTGCAGTTCTTCAATCTTGCTGTTTTTATCTTGTCTCTAACTTGCTTCGATCTGAATCCATTCCTTTTCAGGACGCTGGCCCAGAGAGCGGCGAAGAGAGCCAAGGCCGCGATGATCGTCATCGAGGATGACCCCGCCGTGTCAGCAGGGGGTGGGTCCGAGACCACCTTGACAGACCCGGCAACTACTCCCCAAAGCAGCCCCCAGCGTAGCCCCCAGCGTAAGTTCATAGTTTTACTTCCCACTGTCGGGCGCGCATGGGTGCTCTTTTCTCTACTGATATCTTGCTTGCTAATTTGTGCAGGAGCAGAACATCCACACCAGGAGTGCCCGGAAGCTGGTCCCGAAGTGCCATCAGCTTCGACTACGCCGCCAAGGGAGGAGTCCCCGGCAAGGGAGCGCTCTCTGGCAAGGGAGAACTCTCCGGCAAGGGGCAGCTCTCCGGCAAAGGACAGCACCAATGACCCTGCGGCGGCTGAGACCGCAACTGCAGATCTTGGTACAGGTAATCCACTTGTCTAAAAACTTCCCTTGGGTTTTTCTTCTTCTGATTTTCTCTTTGAGTATTTGCTTGATTTTTCTCCCTTCTTCGTTCTTCAGATCCATCTGCTGCGGAGCCAATGGAGACTGAGGACGCCGGCGAGGAAGGCGCGCGTGGTAGCAACGATGACGCCGCCGCCAACGAAGAAGGGGCCAGTGCTGATGAGCCCGCCGGTGAAGAGGCCGCCAAGGCTGCCACCGCGGAAGTTGGCGAGGGGTCGGGCGATCGCACTGACGGCCCTGAGGCCGCAGGAGCGCCAGGCGCTGCGCCGACCGCCGATCCCTCCCCCGCTGTCGCGGACCCAGGCTCCGAAGAGCCCCAGCCCGGCGCGTACTTGAATGCCGGCGACGGTATCTTCATCAAGCTTCCCTGGGCGTCAAGCTCCAGGGCGCTGGTCGAAGGAGAAACTTTCGATGAGGAGCTGCTCGCCTCCGCCGGGCTGTCGTTGGTTGATGCGCCAAGCAGCAGCAGTGGCGAGCCTGAGGAGGAGCAGCTGCTGCAGAAGCTGCTGTCACTCTACCGCGCCCGACAAGCCAAGCTGGCTTCCCGGGAAGCACTTGTCGCGAAGGCGGGAGTGGATATGGAGAAGCGCGCAGAGGAGCTCCGGGGCCTCAACCAGGAAGCTCTCCGGTCCCTGGCACAGGAGCGGGAGAGACTCGCAGAGGAGCGTACGGCCTTCCTTCTCGAGAAGGCCGAAGTTGAGGAGGAACAAAGGCTTGCTGCCGAGAAGCAGTCCACGCGAGAAGGCGAGTTGGTGCAGCAGAAGGCCAATCTTGACAGCTACGAGGAGGAGCTCGTCACGCGCGAGGAAACACTTGGTGGGGCTCTCAAAGAAGCAAGGGATGCTGCCGCAATGGCAGAGGCCGCCAAGAAGGAGCTGGAGGCGAGGGTGGCGCAGCTGGAGGTGAACATCAAGAAGAGCAGCGAGGAGCTTGCCGCGCTCAAGCGTGAGCGCGAGAAGGATGCTGCCGCCCATGGTGAGCTGCAGGGTCTTCTCGCTGAGAGGAGCAAGGAGCTCAGCGCCGCCAAGGACTCCAACGCGGATCTCGAGCTGAAGCTGGCCACGCTGACTCAGACGCTGGACGGCGCCAAGGAGCGAGAGAAGACTTTGTCGGAGAAGGTCAAGGCCGACGAGGCGCTGCTGGCGAGCATCGCCGTTACCCAGAACTCATTTAGGGAGACGGTGGAGCACTGGACCAAGGGTCTGGTGAATATCGCTGCAGTCATCGACGGGGAGCTGGCGCAGCTGGGGATGGAGGACTTCGGGTATTCTTCCGACAAGCATCTCCAACCCAGCACCAAGCTCAGCTTGTTCTTCAAGGGCGTGGCGACGGCACTCCTGTGACTCCGGGAGAAGATCCCCAAGCAGCTGGCCGACGAGTCGCGCAAGATCTGCGCAGGAGCTCTCTAGAAGGTGCTGATGAAGGTGGCCTTCTGCAATCCAGGCCTCAACCTCACCAACGTCCTCAAATCCTTGCCGCCGGACGCCGATCGGGAAGCGCTCAAGGCCCTTGTCGCACCCATTATGGACAAGGTGAGCGAGATCAGGAGGGTTGAGGGCGATCGCGTAGATTAGGCCGCCCGTTTCTTGTTTTCCCTTGTCGTTGCTAATCATGTTATGAAAACAGTCTGTTAGAGCTGCGACAAGTTATCTTGTAATATAACTTTATTTCTGGTATCGACTGCTACGTTATTTCCTTTACTAGATTCCTTCCTTTGTATGTTTTTACCCTACGCTTTTAGGGAACTTGTCGGCGCAGGCGCCCGAGCCGCGAGCGCTGAGTGCGGGACGTCAGCAGCCTGCTGGCGGTGCGCTTCCGACAAGAAACCTTGTCGTGACTAGTTGCAGCACACTTAAGTTGTTGAGCGGACTCGAAACAAAGTAAGGGCGCAACTAGCTACGAGTTGGTTCCTCCGCGCACAGGTTTTCCATACAAAGCATGGTCGTTCGAGGAAAATAACTTAAAAATTAAAACTAACTGCTCAAACTTTGGCAACTTAGCTTTTCTGTCGCTTGCTTCCCGGCAAGGTTTCCATTAAGGTGAAACTTTCTTGAACGACGCCTATTCCACATCATTATCTTCTCCTCCCCCCCCGGCAAACTTGTGCGCGAGGGAATCTTCCTTCCTTTGAGAAAAAGAAAGAAGAGAAAATAATGATATGGGGCCTTACGGCTTGTTATTGCTTACGGGAGATTGGTGCTGCATAAAGTGTAAAGTGTCAGATAACACATGCAAGAAAAAGATATAATGCATGAAAATGACAAGATGTGCAGAGCACATGAGCTTTACTTATGCACGGGTTCTGCGCCCGGCTTTGTACAAAGGATTACATGCAACATCGGCAAGACTTGTACAAAAGGTGGTTGCCGGAACGGGTTCCGGCAACCGCGCCCTACGGGTAAAACTTACGAAGATGCTCAATGTTCCAAGAGTTGCTCACCGGAACGCCATCTTCGGTCTCAAGGCGGACAGCACCGGGCCTAGTGACTCGTTTCACCCGGTAAGGGCCTTCCCACTTCGGCGTCAACTTGTTGGAATTCTTGGCGGACTGAACGCGCCGAAGAACAAGGTCGCCTTCCTCGAAGCTTCTGGCTTTAACTTTGCGGCTATGGTAGCGGCGCAAAGCTTGCTGGTATCGAGCAGCTCGTACAGCAGCCTGAAGACGATCCTCCTCAAGGAGCAGCGCGTCATCTTGTCGCAGCTGCTCTTGCTCAAGCTCATCATAAGCGAGCACTCAAGGCGATCCGTATACGAGTTCCGTGGGGAGAACTGCCTCTGCTCCATAGACTAGAGTGAAAGGTGTCTGGCCAGTGGCTCGATTTGGCGTCGTCCTGATCGACCAAAGAACCACCGGAAGCTCCTCGATCCAGTTCCGTCCGCACTTGTGCAACCTGTCGAAAGTCCTGGTCTTGAGCCCGCGCAGCACTTCAGCATTTGCCCTCTCCGCTTGACTGTTGCTTCTCGGATGAGCAACAGAAGCGAAGAAGACCTTGGCGCCAAGATCTTGGACGTACTGCATGAAGGTGCGGCTCGTGAATTGTGTGCCGTTGTCGGTGATGATCCTGTTAGGGATCCCGAAACGGCAAACAATTGACCTGAAGAACTTGACTGCTGACTGTGCTGTCACCTTCGGGGGAAGGGGCCGAGGATATCGAGCCCCCAGACCGAAAATGGCCAGGATAAAGGGATCGTCTGGAGAGCTTGAGTTGGCTGGTGTATCTGCTTGGAATGGAACTGGCACGCTTCACACTTGGTCACTTGTGCAGTTGCATCCTGGAGGGCTGTCGGCCAAAAGAAACCTAGCCGAAACGATTTGCCGGCAAGTGCTCTTGCGCCAATGTGGTGACCACATATGCCTCCATGTATCTCTGCCAACAGCTTTTGTCCGTTTTCCTGGCAAATACACTTCAATTTCACACCGTTGAGTCTTCTTCTGTACAGTGTGTTGTTGACAAACTGGTACATACTTGACTGCCGGGCTACTTTCTCCGCTTCTTCTTGCTCTTCGGGAAGTTCTCCTGTCTGAAGGAAATGGACAATCTGTTGTGCCCATGCTGGAGCTTGCGGCTCGACAACAAGGACTAAAGGCACATCTGCTGCTGCGGGAACATCCGCTTCTACGGCGAGAACCTGTGGCTCCGCCGGAGCTTGATGTTCCCTGGCAAGCTTGCCGGAGCAAAACTTGTCAGGAGCGTTTGCTACGACAGAACAAACCATAAGGCTTGCCGGAGCAGACTGCTCCTCAGCATCCTTGGTGTTGATCTTGGGGACCTTCTTGGCGGCGGCTTCGGGGAGCTCTGCCGGAAAGTAGTCACCAAAAATCAACTTCCTCTTCTTGCTCTGTCCAGTCGATGGCGTTACAGACGGTTGAGTCAGCTTGAGCACAAAGATCCCTGGTTCCACAGGTAACTTCAGTGCGGCGCACTTTGACAGGCCATCGGCAACGTCGTTCTGAGCTCTCGGAACGTGCTCCATCTGTAGGCTGTCAAAGTGCTCTTCTAGCTTTCTCACTTCATCAACATATGCTTCCATCAATGGACTCTGATAGTTCTTGTTCACTTGGCGGACGACAGGCTGTGAGTCACCCCTGACAATGAGCTTCTTGATCCCAAGGTCTGCTGCGATCCTGAGACCGGCAAGCAATCCTTCATACTCTGCAGTATTGTTGGTTGCTTGCTCCTTGGGAAAGTGCATCTGGACTATGTACTTGAGGTGCTCTCCGGTGGGTGCGACAAGCAGCACGCCCGCACCGGCGCCTTGCAGCGAGAAGGCACCATCAAAGTACATCAGCCACTCTTTGCTCGCTTCCTTGACAGGGATGCTTGTCTCTGGAATTTCTTCATCTGGTGTTGGCGTCCACTCTGCTATGAACTCTGCCAATGCTCTGCTTTGGATAGTTGAAGTACTTTCAAACTTGAGGCCAAAGCTTGACAGTTCCAGTGCCCACTCGACAATCCTGCCTGTTGCTTCTGGATTTTGCAGTATCCTCTTTAGCGGGAAACGAGTGACGACTGTGATCTCATGTGCTTGGAAGTAATAGCGCAGCTTTCTCGAGGCCATGAGGAGGCCGAAAAGCAATTTCTGCACACCAGAGTACCTTGACCTAGCCCCCTGCAGAAAGTAATCTGGGCGCTGCACCATTCTCTTCTGCATCTTCTCATGCTCCTGCGCAGATCCATCCTTGTCGGGACCAGAGCTTGCCGGACCGGAGCTTGTCGGCGAAGCCCCCTGCTTGTCGCGGGATGCATCTGCCGCGGTTGCTGGCTCATCGTCTGCCTCCCTCTCCGCTACTAACGCAGCACTAACCACTTGATTGGTTGCCGCTATATACAGCAGCAACTTCTCTTGTGGTTTAGGTGCGACAAGTGTTGGAGTGGAGGACAGGTATCTCTTCAAATCCTGCAGCGTAGCCTCCGCCTCTGGAGTCCATTTCATTGGACCTGCCTTTTTCAAGATTTTGAAAAATGGCAGGGCGCGCTCAGCAGATCTAGAGATAAACCTGCTGAGAGCAGCCACGCAACCGGCAAACCTTCGTACATCCTTGACGCGCTTTGGTGCTTCAATCTGCTCAATGGCCTTGATCTTGTCAGGATTGGCTTCAATTCCCCATTGAGACACAAAGAACCCGAGAAGCTTGCCGGAGGGGACTCCAAACACACACTTCTCGGGGTTCAGCTTGAGGTTGATCTTGCGCAGATTTGCAAATGTTTCGTCTAAATCTAGAATAAGGGTCGCCCTGTCCTTGCTCTTGACCACTATATCATCCATGTAGGCTTCCACATTTCTGTGCATCTGCGGCTCAAAAGCGTGGTGGACTACCCTTGCAAATGTTGAACCAGCATTCTTCAAACCGAAAGGCATCCGTATGAAACAGTACGTGCCACACAGGGTGATGAATGCGGTTTTCTCCTCATCCTCTTCTGCCATGAAGATCTGATGGTATCCTGAGTATGCATCAAGAAATGAAAGCAAATCACATCCGGCCATGGAGTCAACAATCTGGTCGATGAGCGGCAAGGGAAATGGGTCTTTGGGACAAGCTTTGTTAACATCGGTAAAGTCGATACAAAGCCTCCATTTCCCGTTAGCCTTGCGCACGACAACAGCATTGGCCAACCACATGGGATGGAGCACTCCTCTGACAAGGCCTGCTGCTTCCAATTTCTTGATTTCTTCTGCGATGAATTCTTGGCGCTCCACTGCCTGCTTCCTGACTTTCTGCTTGACGGGCCGCGCATGAGGACAGACGGCCAGGTGGTGCTCAATTACTTTCCTGGGAACACCAGGGATATCAGACGGTTGCCACGCAAACACGTCGACATTCGCCCGCAGGAAAGCAACGAGCGCACTTTCCTATTTGGGGTCGAGAGTGGCACTGATGGTGAAGGTACCACCAGTGCCGTCCTCTGACACCTTCTTGGTCTTAGGTGGAGCTGCCATTGCTTTCTTACACTTGCCGGTGGAGCTCGATGGTGCGTCCTCGACGGTAGCGCAGCACTCCGAAGAGGTGCGCTTGCCGGAGTGGGCATCAGAGTTCTTGCCGGACTTGGTCTTCTTCTTCCCCCTGGGAGCTTCAGCGGCAAGTGATTTGCGACCTGTTGCGGCTGCTGCTTCCCGGTAGATCTTGTTGGCGCAGATAAGTGCATCCTTCTTGTCGCCAGGGACAGAGATGACATTTATCGGGCCTGGCATCTTCAGTACGTTGTAGGCATAGTGAGAGGCTGCCATGAACTTGGCGAGCGCTGGACGGCCAAGTATCCAATTGTAGGGCAATGGGAAGTCAGCAACGTCAAAAGTGACCCTCTCAGTCCTGAAGTTCAACTCGCTGCCAAATGTTACCGGCAACGTGATCTTTCCCTTCGGCTTGCTCCTTCCCGGGTTGATTCCTTGGAACGTGCCGGTCTCTTCGAGCTCGCTGTCAGGGATCTGGAGTTTCTGGAGCACCGCGGAGGAGATCAGGTTCAAGCCGACCCCGCCGTCAACTAACATCTTAGTGACTTTGAGGTTGCGGATAGTTGGCGAAACCAACATCGGCAAGCACCTGACCACAGTTATGCGATCAGGGTGGTCCTCAATATCAAAGATGATAGGCATGCTGGACCATTTCAGAGGCTTGCGTGACTCGACGGGTGGTTCTGCTGCATTAACTTCCCGCACCCACTGCTTGAGCTGGCGGTGCGAAGTATGCAGAGAAGCACCCTCGTCAACGCATATGACCTCTGTGGCTTTCTGGAACTCCTGCTCATCGGTCTCCTCATCGTCCATGTCTTCGTCGTCGTCGTCTTCATCCTTGTCGCGGCCACGGGGAGGCCTGTCTCCATGCCGCTGCTTGGCCTTGCCGCGGCGTCCTCCTCGGCCGGGACGTTTCTTGCCGGATCCTCCAGCACCTTCCTGGGCCTTCTCCTTGTCGCGCCGCTCGTATTCAGCTTTCTGTTGCTCAACAAGCTGCTCGACCTTCTTGCAGCTATGGAGATCGTGGCCCTTGTTGCGGTGGATCTTGCAGTACTGCTTGCTGGTGCCGTCCTGCTTGTCGGCAACTGCCACTGCCTCTGCGGCGATCTCCTTGCCGGAGCCACCAGCTTTGGCTTTGTTGGCGCCACCTCCGTTGCCGGACTGCTCAACAACTAGCACCTCTTTGCCTTTCCTCTTCCTGTTGTTCCGCCGCCGGTTTTTCCTTGCCGGGGCAGCATCTTCACTGTCAGATCCTTCTGCTCCTACATTCTCTCTGGGGAGTCTCCTCCCTTCCTCAGCACGTGCACACTTGTCGGCCAGCGCATATAGCTCACTGACGTCTCTGATCTTGCACATCGCCATCTCCTCCCGCATCCTGCGGTTTCGCATGTTCTGATGGAACGCGCTGATCACCGCAGCATGGGGGACGTCTAGGATGTTTTGCTGTACGTTGCTGAATCTCTGAATGTATTTACGCAGGGGTTCTCCTTCCTTCTGGGCGAGCAAATGAAGGTCACTCTCTTGGCCATGAGGCTTGTGGCCGCCTGTGAAGGCGCCGACAAACTGATGGCATAGGTCGGCCCAAGAGGATATGGAGTTGTCCGGCAAGTACATGAGCCAGGATCTGACGTTGGGCTTGAGCACCAGCGGGAAGTAGTTGGCAAGGATCTTGTCGTCCCGCCCCCAGCAGCCTACACCGCAATGGTGTAGATGCTGAGGAACTCCGACGGATGCATCTTGCCGTCGTACTTCTCCGGTACATCTGGTTTGAAGTTCTTCATGCTGGGCCACTAGACTTGCCGCAGCTCACGAGTGTACGCAGGGCAACCTACCGCGTACGGAAAGTTGCCTGGTTCCCCTGGCGCATGCATGTCAATAGAGGGCCCAGCACGCTTGTCGGATTGACGCCGCGCTTCTCTTCAGCGCTCGATACGAGTACGAGCGTCTTCTTGCTGTCGATCATGGAGAACTTGGCGCTGATCGCGACGAGCTCGTGGATCCGATGATGCGGTGGAGTCGCTGTCGAGGTGGATCCGGCGAGTTGGCGATCTCGGCCTTCGGGGTGGTGATTGCATGGTGGTTGCACCTCCACCAGTTTCGTCGCCACCGGCTCGCGCCTGGCAACCCTGCCGCGGCGGCGACGTGCTCGGCTGCCGCGGAGTGTCGCCGTTGGCGTAGCCGATGAGACTCTGAATGGTGGCCCTCCATTCGTCGATCTTGTCCGACGTTGGAGGGTAATCCAGGAGCAGTTGAGCTCGCGCCAAAGCTTCTGCTGGAGTGGTGGGTGGCAGTGGCGGACGGCGCGAGGAACGGGATGTGCTCGGACTTCTAACAATGTTAGAAGGAGTAGTATCTCGCCCAGGCGACCGTGTCTCGCTCGTGCCAGCACATTGGCGTGCATGTTGGTCTTGAGCGCCCCGAGATCCACCAGCTTGATCTCGGCCCAACAAACGTATGGTACTGCGAGTACCATGACGCTGTCGGTCCTGCGCCTCCTAAGATGGGCGCGGAACAAGCGAGGACGTCGAGGTCTGCGCCGCCTTGCCCT
Source organism: Triticum aestivum (assembly GCF_018294505.1). Classification (NCBI taxonomy): domain Eukaryota; kingdom Viridiplantae; phylum Streptophyta; class Magnoliopsida; order Poales; family Poaceae; genus Triticum; species Triticum aestivum. Next base: position 398,403,016 of record NC_057810.1, read on the forward strand.
TGGACCTGGCAGCATCATGAGCTTCCTCGTCGACGTCCGTCCTTCCGCCGACGTCTTCCCCACCACCCGCTTGCTCCGGTGGCGGTGGGATCGACGTGGACGGAACAACTGCCTCCGAAGCCTTCTTCTTCGGTGGCATGTCGATGACGAAAGTGAAGATATCGCTCATGTGACCGCCGGATTAGGTTCACACAACCTCGACGCCCCCTACCTGGCGCGCCAAAGATGTCGGGGAAACTGATCCACGAACACCTATGGGGCTGGCGGACTGGGCCCCTTTCGGTTCGGCGGGGGGCGGAGATCGCACGAAGAGCGGATCGAGGCGAGGCACACGAGCAGTTTACCCAGCTTCGGAGCTCTCCGGAGAGATAATACTCCTACTGCTGCTTGTCTGATTCTATTATCTTCTTGCCCCAGAGAGCTAAGTGTTTTCTGACTTACGAAAGAGTCGAACCCCCTCTACGTTGCGCATGGGCCTCCTTTTATACGCTAAAGGGGTCACCGACAGGTGGCAACGCAGAGAAGGGTACAAATGTAAAAAGCGAGGTGGTTGCTACAGTTACTTGTACAGTGTATCCTACCTAACCCTGATGGCAGGGGACAAAGGCAGTAAATGCCCGTCTGCGTCGCCCAAACAGTGCAGAAAGGGACCGTCAGGGGCGCCACCGCCTGCCACGATGGCGATCTTGTCAGCATCGCATGCCACCGTGCACCCCTGGCTGCACAGCCTCCCGCCACGCGTGCCTGAAAAAGCCCTCAGGGCGACACGTTGGTGGATGCGCTGGAGCGCGGGCACAGAATGGCCGCCTGCCGCGGCAAGCGCCTTGCCGCGGCCGTTGTCTTGTCGGGCCCAGAAGCTTGTCACTCGCCGAGCCTTGCCGGGACGCGCGGCGCGTCGCGGCAAGTTCCTTGAAATGCCTTGGTTGGCCTTCCCGGCAAGCTCCTCTTGCCGGGGCCTTGTCTCCTGAGCTTAAATACTTTGTTCTTGAATGGCTCCAAAGGAACCACGAAGGACCTTGGCGGTCGCCCGGCAAGCCTTGCCGCGGGGTGCTGCAACTGCCCGTGCACAAGTTCGGGGTACTAGGGTACCCCTATTCTAGTACACCGACAAAGAAGTGTCACGTAGAGATGGCGGATAAACCACTAAGAGATATTGTGCCACTAGAAGCGATTCAGTTGAACAACGATCTGACCTATGAAGAGAAACCAGTTAAGATTCTGGAGTATGCCAGCCGAGTCACCCGCAGCAAGGTCATCAAGTTTTGCAAAGTTCAGTGGAGCCACCACACCGAGGAAGAAGCCACCTGGGAGCGAGAGGAAGATCTGCTCAAGGCCCACCCTCACCTATTTGCTAGCCAACCCGAATCTCGAGGGCGAGATTCATCTTAAGGGGGGTAGGTTTGTAACATCCCAAATTTTCAATTTGGAATGTTATACATAGATCATCATTGCATATCATATTTTGTTGCATTGTTGGCTCGATCCTAGAAATTCTACGCAACTCAAGGACCCACGGAGAGAGTTGGGGATTTCGTTATTTTCATAATTGAGATTTCTCAAATTTTGAAAATAGGATCATTTGATTTTATTTATTTTATCTTCAATTATTTCTACTATCAAAATTTCAGAGAGGGAATAAAATGACTTTCCCAAAATAAAGAAATAATGAAGATTTAATAAAAAAATCAAATAAGATTTTATTTTGGAGTTTTTCGCCTTTTTATTTGGATTTAGGAAAAATGCGGGTTTTTCAAAATTGCATTTAGGCCCCAAATAAATGTTCATCTTGTCCCACTTGATTTTGGAAGCCGGGGGAAATTTATTTCGGGATTTTTGGAGTCCATTTAGTATTTCTTTCGTTTGATTTTCAGCGCGGAATTATTTAAAAAAACGAACCGACCTACGGGCCGTACCCGAGCGGGACTCCGCCCGGGGGCAGCCTATATAAAGCACCGCCCCGAGCCGCCAGCCCACCGCCACCCAAAACCTAGCCGCGCCGCCGCCTCGAGCCCCGCACCACGCCGTCGCCGCCAGCCGCCGCCTCCGCCGCCGCCGCCGCCGCCGGAGCCGCCGACCTCACCGGAGCCGCTGCCGCCGCCTCGCCGATCCCGCCCGCCCGAGGTTCACTGCGCCTTGAAATCCGTGCCATTGTTTTTTTTAAAAAAAAACTGATCGGTTTTCTTCGGTTTTGTTGGTTTATTTTTTTAGTTTCAGTTTATTTTATTAGATCGGTTTTTTCGGTTTAGGTTAAATAGCGAGCGTTCGCTCGTTCGTTCATTTTAACGAACGCGTCAGATTAGATCCAGTTAACGAACATTCGTTCGTTAACCTGTTCGTCGGTTTTCTTTTTCTCGGATTTAATCCACGATTTTTCTGATCGTGATTTCTGATCCGATTTTCGTTTTAGTATAACTTTTCGCTCGTTTATCGGAATCAGGCGATTCAAGCGCCTGGAGTTTCGTCTCGAAACCCTCTTTCCGAATAACCAACTTAAACAAGTTTTTGCTTCTGTAAAATTTGACTTAGATCCATATTAGTAAAACGGAGCTGTTTTCTTTCACCGTTTGACTTCCTTTGCTTCGTTTGTTTTGATTCTTTTTGCAAACTGGAGTTCTTAAGTTGAACTTTCTGGTTAGATCTTTTATTCGAGTTTTACCTGTGCATTAGATGAGTACTTATTGTATGCTTGTTTGTTTGTCAGCGATAGAATACCCGGAGTTCGCCGCCTGTTACTTCGAGTCTCTAGGTTTCGCGGATCATCAGCAAGGCAAGTAACACTTTGATCATACCTTTTCTACTACCCAGTTTTTATGCATTAGATCAATCCTCAAACATTGCATGACCGGGATCTAATTAATATGTGGGTTGGCTAGTAGATGAGGTAGTACCTATTACCTATTTTATTATCAAACCCTTGGGAGTTACTTCTACGTTTGCTCATTATGCCATGCTATGCTAGTAGACGTGGATTGGGTGAGTGTATCCATGACAGATGTGAGTTTGTTAATTAATGGTTTATTTAAGGTGGCAACTTAAACACACATCTGGGTGGATTGAGGTACCTGGTTTCCAGGACTTGCCTGTTTTTCTTCGGACCGCCACCCAGGCTCAAAGGGATCATGAGATTATTCAGGCTAGAAACTTCCGTGTGCAGCCACATGCTACTATGGGCTCTAGCATAGTTGATTAAGTCGTGCGAACTCTTATAGTGGTAGACTAGCTGATGTAGGGGTTGTAGGTTGGTACGGTCTACCCGTTACGTAAGGTGCTAGCGCTTCTGAAAGACTATGTCTCGGTCATCCGCTTCTCAAACACCATGTAGTGCGAGAAAACCAACGGAGGAGATCGAGTCATATGGGGAAAAGTGCACAAACCTCTGCAGAGTGTAACAAACTAATCGTGGTTAGCCGTGTCCCCGGTTATGGACATCTTGAGTATCTAGTATTTGGATATCATGTGAATCTCATCATGTTACTTTAATTAATATTATTGGGTTGTTAATGAGTACTTTTAATTGGGATTGAGAGTGCTGTCAACCATTCTCAATGTTTAACAACCACCATGATAGTGAAATAAATTTATTCCTTTGCAGTAGGGAAAAATTGGCTTTACGCAAAACTGTGACCATAAAGCTTTCCGCCAGCCAAATATGCATGTAGTATAGCTTATTCCATCATATTTCTCTATGTGTTACATTGCCAGCATATTCCATGTGCTGACCCGTTTTCGGGCTCCAACGTTTCATGTTGCAGACTTTTCAGACGACGAGTACGGTGCTTAGGTCGTGGTTCTATACTCAGTGATGCCATTGGAGTTGATGGACTCGCTTATTCTTCCAAGCCTTCCGATGTTATCGTATTTAGATGGCCTTAAGCCATATTTATTTTAATAAGTTCTCTCTTGAGACATTCGATGTAATAAGTGTGTGATTGCTACTTTGTTATAAATCCTTCAAGTACTGTGTGGTGTCAGCATTACTGATCCAGGGATGACACCTGAGGACAGAGATCAGAATGTTTGAGGTCTGGTCGCTACAAATATATCTCGGAATGACTATGGAAATGCCATAATAGGTAGGTATGGTGGCTGTTTTGAGGAAGGTAAATAATGGGTGCATGATACCGGCAAAAGTTGCACGGCACAATAGAGTCTAGCAAAGTGGAAGGGTGAGTGTGCGTATATCCATGGACTCACATTAGTCATAAAGAACTCATATACTTATTGCAGAAGTCTACTTTCCCTCGAAGCAAAGTACTACTACGCATGCCCCTAGAGGGATAGATTGGTAGGAAAAGACCATCGCTCGTCCCCGATTGCCACTCATAAGGAAGACAATCAAAAGAGCACCTCATGCAACAAATTTGTGACAACTTTTACCATACGTGCATGCTACGGGACTTGTCAACTTCAACACAAGTATTTCTCAATTTCATAATTACCCACTAGCATGACTCTAACATTACCCCCTTTATATCTCAAAACAATTATCAAGCATAAAATTGATCCTAGTGTTTAATGCACTTTCTGTGATAGTATTTATTATACCCAACTTGGATGCTCATCATTCTCGGACCAAATTCATAACCACATCAAATATCATGCTGTTCTAAAAGACTCTCAAAATAATATAAGTGAAGCAAGAGAGATCAACAAATTTCTTCAAAATTAAGCCACTGCCGTGCTCTAAAATATATAAGTGAATTACTAGAGCAAAAACTATCTAGCTCAGAAGATATAAGTGAAGCACATAGAGTATTCTAATAAATTCTAATCAAGTGGGCTTCTCCCAAAAGGTGTGTACAGAAAGGATTATTGTGGAAAACTAAAAAGCCAAGACTAATATCATACAAGACGCTCCAAGAAAAACACATATCATGTGGCGAATAAAAATATAGCTTCAAGTAAAGTTACCGATAAATGAAGACGAAAGAGGGGATGTCTTCCGGGGCATCCCCGAGATTAGGATTTTGGCTATTATTGAATATATTGGGGTGCCATGGGCATCCCCAAGCTTAGTCTCTTGCCAGTCCTTATTCCATAGTCCATCAAATCTTTACCCAAAACATGAAAACTTCAAAACACAAAACTCAACAGGAAATATCATAAGTTCCGTTGGTGAAAGAAAGGAAAACCACCACATAAGGTACTGTAATGAACTCATTCTTTATTTATACTGGTGTTAAACCTACTGTATTTCAACTTTTCTATGGTTCATATCCTTACATACTAGCCATAGATGCATCAAAATAAGCAAACAACACACGAAAAGCAGAATCTGTCAAAAACAGAATAGTCTGTAGCAATCTGTTACTCTCGAATACTTCTGGAACACTAAAAATCCTAACAAAATAGGAAGTCCTGGGAAATGTTTCTATTAATATACAGCAAAAAGAATCAATGCAAACACACGTTTCTGTGGATTACTAAAATTATTTTCGTGCGTGCAAAGTTTCTGTTTTTCAGCAGAATCAAATTAACTATCACCATAGGTTATCCTATAGGTTCTACTTGGCACAAACACTAAATAAAACATGAAAACACATCTAAATAGAAGGTAGATTCAAAATTTATTACTAAAAAGAAAGAAAAACAAAAAACACAAATATAATTGGGTTGCCTCCCAACTAGCGCTATCGTTTAACGCCCCTAGCTAGGCATAAAAGCGAGGATAGATCGAAGTAGTGCCATCTTTGGCACTCAATTCATAAGTAGCTCGCATGATAGATTCATAAGGTAATTTAACGTTCTTTCTTGTAAACTACTCCATGCCTTTTCTTAATGGAAATTGGAATCTAATATTCCCTTCCTTCATATCAATAATCGCACCAATCATTCTAATGAAAGGTCTACCAAGAATAATAGGACAACAAAGATTGTAATCTATATCAAGAACGATAAAATCTACAGGCACCATATTCCTATTTGCAACAACGAGAACATCATTGATCCTTCCCATTGGCTTCTTAATGGTGGAATCCGCAAGGTGCAAATTTAAAGAGCAATCATCAAGATCATGGAAACCTACAATATCACATAAAGTTTTCGGAATCGTGGAAACAATAGCACCCAAATCACATAAAGCATAACACTCATGATCTTTAATTTTTTATCTTTATAGTAGGTTCCCACTCATCATAAAGTTTTCTAGGTATAGAAACTTCCAAATTAAGTTTTTCATCAAAAAGATTGCATCAAGGCATCAACAATATGTTTGGTAAAAGCTTTATTTTGACTATAAGCATGAGGAGAATTCACAACGGATTGCAACAAGGAAATACAATCTTCTAAAGAACAATTATCATAATTAAATTCCTTGAAATCCAAGATAGTGGGTTCAATGCTATTTAAAGTCTTGACCTCTCCAATCCCACTTTTACCAAATTTAGCATCAAGATCTAAAAACTCCGAATCATTGGGACGCCTTTTAACTAAAGTTGACTCATCTCCAGTCCCATCATTATTAAGATTCATATTGCAAAACAAAGATCTAATAGGGGACACATCAATAACTTTAAGATCTTCATCATTATTTTCTTGGAAACTAGAAGAACACGCCTTTATAAAGCAATCTTTCTTAGCGCGCAATCTAGCGGTTCTTTCTTTGCACTCATCAATGGAAATTATCATAGCTTTGAGAGACTCAAGATATCATGCTTAGGACGAGTAGATCTAAGTTTCAAAGAATCAACATCAAGCGAGAGTCTATCAACGTTCCTAGCCAAATCATCAACTTTGAGCAATTTTTCTTCAAGCAATGCATTAAAATTCTTTTGAGAGATCATAAATTCTTTAACACTATTCTCAAAATCAGAGGGCATCTTATTAAAATTACCATAAGAATTATTGTAGGAATTTCCATAATTATTAGAGTAATTACTAGGGAACGGTCTAGGATTAAAGTTTCCTCTATAAGCATTGTTTCCAAAATTATTCCTACCAACAAAATTGACATCCATTTATTCATTATTATTCTCAATCAAAGTAGACAAAGGCATATCGTTGGGATCAATAGGAGCACTCATAGTAGCAAACAATTTCATAAGTTCATCCATCTTTCCACTCAAAACATTAATTTCTTCCATAGCATGCACTTTTTTACTAGTAGATCTTTTGGTGTGCCATTAAGAATAATTAGCCATAATATTATCAAGGAGTTTTGTAGCTTATCCTAAGGTGACTTCCATAAACGTGCCTCCCGCGGCCGAATCTAAAAGATTTCTAGAAGCAAAATTCAATCCGGCATAATTTTTTTGTATGATCATCCATAAATTCAAACCATGAGTAGGGCAATTGCGAATCATCAATTTCATTCTTTCCCAAGATTGGGAAACATGCTCATGATAAAGTTGTTTAAAATTCATAATATCGTTCCTAAGAGAGATGATCTTAGCGGGAGGAAAATACTTAGAGATTAGAGCATCTTTGCACTTATTCCATGAATCAATACTATTCTTATGCAAAGACGAAAACCAAACTTTAGCACGATCTCTAAGTGAAAACGGAAATAACTTCAATTTAACAATATCATTATCCATATCTTTCTTTTTTGCATCTCACACAAATCAACAAATTTGTTTAGATGGGTAGCGGCATCTTCACAAGGAAGTCCGGAGAATTGATCTTTCATAACAAGATTCAGCAAGGCAGTATTGATTTCACAAGACTCAAAATCATTAATAGGAGCAATCGAAGTGCTAAGGAAATCATTATTATTGGTATTGGAGAAATCACACAATTTGATATTATCTTGTGCCATCGCGACAAGTAATCCAACACACAAGCAAACAAAAAGGCAAACAAAAGAGATAGGAGATTTGGAAAGAGAAGGCGAATAAAATGGCAAAGGCGAAGTGGAAGAGAGGAAAACGAGAGGCAAATGGCAAATAATGTAAGTGCGAGGGAGATGAGTTTGTGATGAGTACTTGGTATGTCTTGACTTGAGCGAAGACCTCCCCGGCAACGGCGCTAGAAATCCTTCTTGCTACGTCTTGAGCTTGTGTTTGTTTTCCTTGAAGAGGAAAGGGTGATGCAGAAATAGTAGCGTAACTATTTCCCTTGGTTTTTGAGAACCAAGGTATCAATCCAGTCGGAGCCTCCTCAAAAGTCCCACGCACCTACACAAACAAGCAAGAACTTGCACCCAACTTAAAGGGGTTGTCAATCCCTTCACGGCCACTTGCGAAAGTGAGATCTGATAGAGATAATACGATAAGATAAATATATTTTTGGTATTTTATAATATAGATTGGAAATGTAAAGATGCAAATAAAAGTAGATTGAAAGCTTATATGATAAAAGATAGACCCGGGGGCCATAGGTTTCACTAGTGGCTTCTCTCAAGATAGCATAAGTATTATGGTAGGTGAACAAATTACGGTCGAGCAATTGATAGAAATGCGAATAATTATGAGATTATCTAGGCATGATCATGTATATAGGCATCACGTCCGTGACAAGTAGACCCACTCCTGCCTGCATCTATTACTATTACTCCACACATCGACCGCTATCCAGCATGCATCTAGAGTATTAAGTTCATAAAGAACAGAGTAATGCATTAAGAAAGATGACATGATGTAGAGGGATAAACTCAAGCAATATGATATAAACCCCATCTTTTTATCCTCGATGGCAACAATACAATATGCGCCTTGCTGCCCTTGCTGTCACTAGGAAAGGACACCGCAATATTGAACCCAAAGCTAAGCACTTCTCCCATTGCAAGAAAGATCAATCTAGTAGGCCAAACCAAACTGATAATTTGAAGAGACTTGCAAAGATAACTTAATCACACATAAAAGAATTCAGAGGAGATTCAAATATTTCTCATAGATAAACTTGATCATAAACCCACAATTCATTGGATCTCGACAAACACACCACAAAAAGAGTTACATTGAATAGATCTCCAAGAAGATCAAGGAGAACATGGTATTGAGATTCAAAGAGAGAGAAGAAGCCGTCTAGCTAATAACTATGGACCCGAAGGTCTGTGGTAAACTACTCACAACTCATCGGAGAGGCTATGGTGTTGATGTAGAAGCCCTCCGTGGTTGATTCCCCCTCCAGCAAAGCGCCGACGAAGGCTCCAAGATGGGATCTCGCGGATACTGAAGGTTACGATGGTGGAAATTGTTTTTCGTGGTCGCCTCTGATGTTCTCCGGGTACGTGGGTATATATAGGAGGAAGAAGTGGGTCGGTGGACGCCCAAGGGGCCCACGAGACAGGGGGCACACCCAGTAGGGGGGGGGGGTCGTGGCCTCCTTGATTGTTTCTTGACTTGCACTCCAAGTCCCTCTGGATCACGTTTGTTCGAAAAAGATCGCTCCCGAAGGTTTCATTCCGTTTGGACTCCGTTTGATATTCCTTTTCTTCAAAACACGGAAATAGGCAAAAAACAGCAATACGGGTTGGGCCTTCGGTTAGTAGGTTAGTCCCCAAAATGGTATAAAAGTGTAAAGTAAAAAGCCCATAAACATCCAAAACACGTAATATAATAGCATGGAACAATAAAAAATTATAGATACATTGGAGACGTATCAAGGCCTCATGTTGCAGACTTTACCGACGAAGAATAAGGTGCGATAGGTCGTTGTCATGCACTCAGCTATGCTGTTGGAGTTGATGGACTCATTTATCTTTGAAGCTTTTCCAGTTATTTAGTGTAGATGGCCTTCAGCCATTTTATTTGTGTAACGTATACTCTTTATGAGGACCTTGATGTAATAAGTGTGTGATTGAACTCTGTTATAATTCCTAGAGTACTGTGTGTGTCAGCATTACCGATCCAGGGATGACACTTAAGCATAGAGACTTCGGTCCATTGGGATCGTGGTCGCTACAATTCACCTCCTGCAAAAAAAATTGCAAGGGCTCCAAAGCCAAAGTTCTCAGACACTACACTTAGACTTATTGCTTCAAAGCCACCCCTTAAGATGTGGGTCGTTAAGAAGAATTAATTTCTCTTGCAGGGAAAGGTCTCCAGCTGAAAATCATTGACTTCTGAAGACAATGCTGGGAAGCTAAAACATCTTGTGGGACGCAAGCTAAAATGCCAAAATTAATGGTCTTACCATTTATTTTGTCCCTGGGTTTCTTGATGAGCATCCTATCTTACCGTCCAAGAATCTTAACTTTGATAGCATGCTTGTTAGTCAAATGTTTATGCTTCACAATACTCTTGGTGAAGCCTATCTTGCTAACTGCACTATAGGGTACGTCTTCGAAAGCTACTGAGTGGATTATGGACAGTGGATCCACTAACCACATGACTGGTGATCGAAGTCTTCTCATGGATTCAACCGTACGACTGTTTACTAAAAGCCACATCACATTCACTGACACTGGTAAAAGCAAGGAATTGGGTGTAGGTAGAGTTGCTATCTCAGAGGATCAACACATGGATAAAGTGATGCTTGTTGAATCCCTTGGATACAACTTAATGTCTGTCTCAATGCTTTGTGATCTTGACATGATTGTGATGTTTGGAAAATATCATTGCCTTGTGCTTGCGGCTTCTGATAAATCTCTAGTCTTTGAAGGTTATCGAAGAGGTGATTTGTATATGGTAGATTTCTCAGCAAGACCACAACTTGTTGTATGTCTTCTAGCAAAAGCTTCAGAGTGTTGGATGTGGCATCGAAGGCTAGAACATGTGGGCATGAGGAACTTGCACACTCTCGTGAAGAAGAAGCACATCATTGGCATCGAGGGCGTCATGTTCAAGAAGGATCATCTATGTGGTGTGATGTAGGGTAGAACCCTAGATGCCCGATAATTCACGATTGGAGCGGATCCCGCAAAGAACACGAAGAACACGAGGGGAAGCACATGGGGAAAACAAGAGGAAACAGTCAAATCAACGAGTAACAATAACACATGTGCTAGATTGATGAACATAAAGAGTGATACGAGATCCAAACGCAACAAAGGACGATACAAGTAGCAAGTTCTTCTCCGTGAGGAGGTCCTAAATCCGCGAGGGATCTTCTTGTGAGGGGTTTTGAATCCGATGTGGATCTTCTCCGAAGAGGCCGCGGCCTCTCGATCGAGAAGAACCACAAGGATGGGCAAAGCTCTATATCTAGATGAGCTAAATCATTGCTAACCCTAACTAGGAGGAGGAGGGGGTCTATATATAGTCTAAGCCATGAAGGGGTAAGTGGGAAAGAGGGATACATGGGCCTTTGGCCCGACTTTGCGTGCAGGCAGGCGCCGAATATCCAGGATGGGGGCTGGATGTCCAGCCGTTCGCGGGGCGCCGGATGTCCGGGGCTCTCGCCTGATGTCCGGCCTGGCGGGGCCGAAACTATTCTTCTCTGGATAGCTGTTGTCTAGATTTCTGAGGGAAGGGCCGGATGTCCGGCTATGGGCCGGATCTCCGGGGCCTAGAGCTGGCTTGCGGCTGGTCCGCTGTTGGGGCAGTTCTTGCACGGCTGCCCAGGTACCAGATGTTCGACCTCTGGCCCAGATGTCTGGCCGTTGTAGCTTCAGCAGCTCCATCTTCTTCCTTCTTTGCTTCCAAGCTTCCCTCGCGAATGGTGTAGTTGTTCCTTGGCACTTGCACTCCTCCTCAACATCCGTGAAGCATGCACACAGGAAAAGTGTCAAGTACCTATGCATGCACACAGGAAAAGTGTCAAGTAGTATACCATCCTTGAAGGGGTCAAGTGAGCACGTGTAAAGGAGAAGATTCACCTTTGTCTTTTTGAAGTAGACGTCGCACGTGTCACTCGCTGAATGGACTCTTGACATGGTGATGTCCATAGGATGCTCTACATCATGTCCCCCCCCCTGGGAAAGATCCGACCTTGGATCGAAAACCAAATCACCATGGGAAAGAGATGGCTTCACGGTGTAGAAGGGGACCTTCACCAAGTAGTCATCATCTTCAAGCTCGAAATGGGCACTCTCCAATGTCGCACCATCTTGTGCTTCCTTCCAAAGAAACAAGAACAACAAACACTTGGAAAAACAAATGTGGTTAGAGTTAGTGCAAAACCAAGCATTCAAGAGGTGATTCACCAAAAAAGTGTCGTTATCATGCAAAGCATATGGTGTGAAAAGGGATTGTGACATGGCATGTAAGCATATCAATCGGGCACAAGCAAAGATATCATGGGGACAAGCATGTAAATTTGAGGCAGTGATGCAAATAGGTGTAACAAGAGAATAAGCATTTACCTATAAGTCATAGCAAGCATTCACAAAGGACTCGACAAATGGTCGATGGTAGGCATAAGAATCATTCACAACACCAAATAAAATGAAGTGTCTAAACACATGGGTCAAGTGCAAGACAATCCAAGCATAACGTGCATAGGGTGTAGTGAAGATAGTGTGGCACTCAACACAATAAAAAGAGTAATTGTTCATCATATGTGAGGCAATCAAGGCAAGCATGTAGCAATCAATGGGACATGGCATATGTGAAGAAATGACATTGGTGCAACCAACCATATGATAGTAGCAAGTAGTCCAAGAATTGGATGCAACACACAAGGTATATATGTCATGAAGCATGGAAATGTGGCAATCATGGGTGAAAGCAATATCTCTAACATGCGTGCAAATCGTGCAAGCAACACATGAAGTATGATCCACAATATCCAAGCTCAAGAAGGATGTCACCTTGAAAGTGTGTCCTTGTGCATTCTTCACAATGCCGAAGTGGTAGGAAATGTGTTGTAGAAGTGAGTCATGGTAGAATGCATGAGGCTCGCTCTCAAGAGCTCGAATGGTCAACTCATGTGAAGTGGAAGTCGACACGAAGTCCAAGTATCCTACACATGCACACAACAAAACAAAGAGCATATGCGCATGGTAGATAAACACATCATCCATCATGATGGTTCTCTTCTCTTGCACATACCATTAGGAGCACAAGTGCATGAATAATATGATGCAACAATGGCTATATTCATGGAACTAGGTATATGGTGCAAAGAGGTAAGACAAGCATGATTCACAATAATTATGTCCAAATCTCCAAATATATGTGAGAATGCTATGGGGGAAATCTCATTAGCAAGAGTTAAATCATTGTTGCGCTCAATACATGGAAAATCTAGCATGAGAAAGGCAAGATATGGAGATATATGACAAGAAGCAATAACAATCATGTGTCAAGCATGTAGATGGTTGTCATCAACTTCATGAAATGAGCAAGTATGAATCATGGGTGATGCAACATAAGCAAGTATACCAATGATGTCATGCAAACTAGTGGAGCGAAGATGCAACACACTAGTGGAAATCATGGCAATCATGTCATGTGAGCAAATAGTTGATATAGGAAATGCACATGACATATCGCAAGCACGAACAAAAAGCAAGATCAATGTCGTCATAGGGATGGGTCACAAATGGAACATGGCAATAACAAGCAATTTCTCCACCAAGCTTGCAAATACACATACAAGTACTAGAACCAATCATCATGTGTAATGCAAAGCATGGGTTACAAATGCATGTCAAAGCCATTGGAACGAGCATATCATGGAAAGTGAACATGGCAAGATGGGCATGTAATATCTAATGGACAATAACCCATAGCTAAGTGAGGGCCATTTAGAAGAAATGTGCGAAGTAGTTGCGTAATGGGAACGGTGTGAAATACACTCCACATGATCCCAAGTCACCGTTGCTCTCTAGAGCTCGTTTTGTCAACTCATGGGATTGTGAGGTTGACAAGTATTAATGGGTACCTACACAAAAGAGAAACAAACCAAAGAAATTGTGTGCGTGGTAAATGTACACATCATCCATCATGATGTGTATGTGCACATTAGAGTTAGCACAACATAGGCATCGCTCAAAGAAATTTGATGCATGGTATAAGAACATGTCATCCATCATGAACGAATAGTTGTTATGTATGACAAGTGTGGGACATAAATTGGGCATACTAGTATATGGCACATCGATATCATGTTCATTTATGGGGGGCATATTGTGCACACAATTATTGGGATCATGCAATGGATGGGATGGATAAAAATCTCCTAACATGTTTGAGGAAACTATGGGGGTCTCCTCATGAGCAATATTGGAAACATCAAATGGAGAAAATGGATAACATCCAAAACAATGCATATCCAAAGCTAGGTGTTCTGCATGTGAGATAAATGATGCAAAGGGAGCATATCAATATCATCAAGAAAAACAAATGACAATAACCATGGGCTTGTCATCTATGCCATAAGTGCCAATTGGGTTAATTTTAATGGAATATGCATAGTAATGATGAGATTGCAAATATGACATATGGTTGATCTCATGTGTAGCATATGACAAGTCAAGCGGATTGTCAAACATGATGTGACCTAAAGAATTGTCACAAGAAATCCTATGTAACATGGCATCACAACTAATAGAGTCCACATGAGAATCATCGTACTCATCGTAAATGGCAAATCATTGCATGGGGAAATCATAATAGCATGAAGCATGGTACTAGGTGGATCAACATCATGCAAGCAATCATTGGTGAGATAGTCCACTAGTGGGACAAGTGAAGGTCCATCACCTATATTACCTTTAGAGCTCCAGTCATGTGTTGTATATGAGGTTGCAACTTCATGGTACCATGTGGGGGGTGCATCTTCTTCAACCATGGCCATCGTCGTCTCCATTGGAGGTATGGTCTCGTCGAGGATAGGCATGTCATCATGTAGGAGACCTAGCACCAAAGAAGAAAACACACTTGGAGTAGAGGTTAGTCATTAGAAATCATAGTAGCCTCACATGCCCTATGAACTACCTCACTTACTAAGTTTTATGGCTCACTCACTTCCCCTTGGATGCACTCACTCATATGGTTGGTGGAGTAAATCAAATGGCTCTCAACCTCACATAGGATGTGTGGCTTGCTCTCATGTGTGGGGATAGTGGTGGTCACACTCATCCTCTCATAGGAAATGCTCTCAGTGTCATGTATGGTGGAGTCACTCATGTCACTCATGTGGTGGTGGCCCTCCTCACATGGCAATTGGGGCATCTCATGATATATGGGTGTCGGAGGGATGTAGGTGCAAATGTCTTCATGCTCAACTCCTATCGCCGCCTTGGTTGAAGGGATAGTCCCATGCTCAACCTCCTCCTCCATAATGCCTCCAAAGATGAATGCCATACGATGTGGCAAAACATCACTCTCCTCTGAGATCAAAGAGAAAGTCTCATGTGTGCTCGCGTAGCCTAACTCAGAGTATGTGTCCAATGTGGGTGCCATCTTCATGTTATTGAAGAGGCTCCTGCTCGTTACCTTAGTCCAAGGAGATGGCCCTTCCTCGACCGTCTTGTTACCATCTTGTTGTAGGAGGCCCATATGATGTGGCACCTCGTAGCTCGTCTTCATGACCAAAGGGAAGTTCCCATGCTCGGCCATCTTCCTTGAGGGGCTTCCGAAGATGGAAGTGTCGCCCTCACTTGTAGGTGGTCGCCTCATTGTTGAAGATGTCGATGTTGGCGAAATAGTGGGAAGTAGGCAAAGATGCTATAGAACCGAAGGAGAAGATGTCTTTATAGCACTTGGCGAAGATGCCAAAGTGGTGGTGGTAGCCCTAACTTGCTCTTGGTGGTGCTTGTCTCGCGGTCTTCTCTTGTGCTCTTGAAGCTTGTCCTTGGCGTGTAGTAGAGATTGTTCGGACTTGTACGTTTATGTTTGGTGAGCATCTTCATGTTGATGGTGTTGTAGTTGTGCTTGAGATCGTAGTAGATGTCGTTCGTCGTCGTCATGCACATGATGCTTGTAGGTGACTTTCCCTTCATGAAGATGTGGATCACGAATGCGATGGTGGTCGCCATGGAGATGTGGACGTGGACGAATTGTGCTTGCATCACATGGGTGCTCCGAAGATGATCGATTTGGTCGTTGCCGCCTTGAGGATGATGAAGGGGAAGAACGGTTGACCAACAAGGCCGGAATCTCCTCCATCCTTGCATCTTGATCCTCCTTGTGTGCGGAATGCTTGTTGTCGATGTAGTCCCTTTCCTTGATTCGGAGTGACGAATGTAGATGGAGAGGTTCTTGATGCACTCTCACAAGGTAGAATGTGCGCCTTGCATTGTTTTTTGTAGACCGAAGATGGACTCTTTGGTGATGTAGTTGTTCGCACCGTCATTTTTGTCAAAGACTGGAGATGAATGCCTTGCCTATCCATCACAAGACTTGAGCAAATATGAGTGGTGGAAAGGAGAGAACTATACCAAATGTACCTTGACCGATGTTGAGAATGGATCAATAATCACTCAATGATGTAGCAAGGAAATAGCACAATTGGTACCGATCTCGTCAATTTCTCACACCTAGACAAGTAAGGCTTATGGTGGAGCTCAGTAAGAATAGTGGCACAAAAATTGATGCAAAATGTTAGCAAGAGTCAATAATGTTGAAAAAGATTCACAAATTCGCAAGTGAAACAAGTAAACCAATAGCAATGGGTGGCACACGGAAACGCACACACAGATAGATAAATGGGGTTCTGCAATCAAGGAATGATCTCAAAATGTGGAATCCACGGAAAATACTCTTGTTGCACAACTCTAGAGAGACGCTAGCACGATTGCTCAATAGGCGGATACGACACTTGTGCACAACCTATAGAAGACAAAAATGCAACGACTTCTATCCCAAAAATGCAACCTACTGGAGAAATCATACCCAACGAGGAACAAACTGAAGAGGAAATTGTTATTCCTACCAATACTCAACGTGAAGACAACGCTGAACCTGAAGACAATGCTATAGATGAAGATAATAGTCATCAACAACAAAGTCTTTGCCCTGTTCATCATCATGTGGCCAATGAAGTTTAGATTGAGAAATAATTGATAGCATCAATGTACCTACACTACAAAAAATACACTTCCGTGATGATACATGTTTGTCATAGTAGGTCACATTTTCTATCATGCATGTACATCCATGAAGATTTTATGACAGAATCAAGATAGTCTTACATGTGCTGTCGTAGAAGTGTTCCAGGATATTACCAAAATTATCATCACGGAAGTGTCCACTTCCATGACGATCAATCGCGCGTCATGGAAGTGCTTTCGTCAAGGGTGACCGACACGTGGCATCCACCATAACGGGTCGTTGTTAAGCTATCGGGTCCGGTTGATTCGATAACCCTCTAACAGCCATGACCAATGGGGATTTTCCACGTTTAAATTTCTCATTGGCCGAAGGAACCACGTGTCGGCTAACCGTTGGGACAGATGTCATTCATTCATTGGACCAAAGGCGCCTATGATACGTCGACATGTGGAACGACCCAACAGAGGCCCATTCCGGTGAAAAGGCTGGCCCGGTGGACTTGGTCAAAAGGTAGTGGGTCGGCCCATGGAAAGCCTGTTAACGACATGTTCGCATATAGCCCATTTACAGCCCGCTAACTCACGACCCGTTACGGCCTACCGGAATTTGGCCCAGTAGCGTCATCTGGGGCGTCCAATATGATTCCATCCCATTGTAACTTCCGGCCCATGTATGGCCCATGACATCTTTCGGCCCATATGAGTCCCTTTGTAACTCTTGGCCCATTAACAGCCCGTGGTGAAACCGGCCCGTAATGAACAGTGTATCACTTTATACCCATTAACGGCCCATTATTCCATTGGACCATTTCCAGTCCATGTTACTTTTCGGCCTTCTCAGGGCCCATTTATTCTTGGGCTCATTTCCAGCATTCAGTTACTTATGACCCATTACTGGCCTTTTTTGCTTGTGAGACAAATTCAGCCAGTGGTTACAGCCGGCCCGTTTGTGGCCCGTTAATCCGTTGGGCCGTTTTCATAGCATCATCAAATACAGCCTATTAACGTCCGTTATGTCAGGCCATAAAACGTACAATTTCCACTCTAGCCCGTTTATGGCCCATTTTGCGGATCGTTATTGGTCCACGAATAGTATGGCCCAAGTTTGCCGAAACGATGATACGGCCCGTATAAGGCCCATAGATTAGAAGGCTCATAGAAGGCACATGAATCCTATGGCATGTAGAAGGCGCATGGATCCTATGGCCCGTAGAAGGCCCATTGATCGTCCGGCCCGTAGAAGGCCCATGGATCGTATAGCCCATGGAGGGCCATGGTCACTACAAAAGGTAGCAGGACCATGGTTACAATAGTCCGTGTGTTGCCATGGTTACAAAAATGGCCACCAGAAAAAACGCGGAAAAAGAAATGCAGTGACTACAAGAAAACAACTAAACAAGACAATAAGGAAATAAATAAACAAGCAACTAACGCTAGGATATTACAGCTATAACACATATTACATCCACTGGGCATCAAGCCACCAGTGCAAATATAGGGAACAAAGCAGCATATTACATACACTGGCCGTCTAAATTGCCTAGCAGTGCAAATAATGCGGCAGCAAAACAAGTCCATAACTGAAACAACTTCAGAAGAGCTCAAGAAATGTTATCCTGGGTATCCACCATGCTGGCAATAAGCTTTGTCCTGTTTGGCGCTAAAATCCTCCAACCCTTGTTGTTTCACCAGAAAGTATGCATCTTAATGCTCCATGGACTTTCGCAGTCCTTCAGCTTCTTGTCGTAGCACCGCTGATTGATGTCTTTCAACTTGTAGTTGAGACTCAAGAAACCGACCTGATTCAGACAATGAGTTTGAATAGTTTGTGCCAGCGGTAGTGGTGAGTAACTCGAACACTAAACCAAGACATGACTTTGGGGTTGCTTCACTGTCTTCAAGATAGTTTTCCTTAGCTATCTTATCAGCTTTGTTGGAGACCAACAAAGATGTCTCACTATCCTGAACCTTATCTGCATTACTTCCTTTACCATTGCTTAATAAGGCACTCTTCCCCAATCTGTCAGCATTATAAAAGAAGAAACAACCAGACACATAACATGTTTAGCATGTACTAGTATATGAAACTCATTTCGGAACCAGTTCATTAGTATGGTGGACATGATTAAACTACCAAGTCTTCTATTGCCAAGTAGTACATAATAAAAGCATCAAACAAACATATATCTATGTCCTATGGTCACTGCATTGTCATTCCAAATCAAAATAGAGACATGGTTCAAATAATATCAGTTCAAGACAATGCAGCACTGAAAGAATACAAAGTGTGGGAAACTATACGGCACAACAATATTTCAGATGGGTACCACGGGTCTACATGTACAACAACACTATTGGCTCTGTTGTGATGCGAGTAATGTGCATGATATGATAAGTCAACTGTATACACAATTGGAATTGAAATCAACAGAGCTATTTATAAGAGCAAACCTATTAAAGAAACATGCGTAAACATACCTATTGTGCCATTGGAATTTCGATTGGATCCTTCAATTTGAAAATAAGTTCGTATGAGTAAACATAGTGTTACAAGAGCAAAGCAGTATGCAGGTAGCAATGGAATCTTAAATGAGAACAATTGTTCTTCAGGTTTGAGCACTTGTTCTACATGAACAGAGTATAGTAAGACACATGCATATAGTACTTAAAAATAAAAAAATGAGCTCATAGACCTTACCACATTCTTGGTTCGGGACCAGTACAGAACAAGGCGTTCCCAGTCATCATCCAGTAAATGTGTCTCAGGAGAACGTAAGGGAATTTGATGAGTTTCTTTGCCACTGAAGTACGTTTTCTTCAGGTAATTCCGATACTGCCACCAAGAATTCTTGAAGATAGCAGAGGTAGTACCACAGGTTACCTCATCCTGTGTTTCCAAATCGGTCCTTCTCTACAAAGAAAAATGGGAAAATTTGTTGTATTATAACCATCACGGAGGTAGAATGCATGGGACAAAGCAAAGAAATTGCCATGAATAACATTACTTACACATAACTCCTGGACAAACACCTGCAACTGGCATTTTCCTTCATCTTTAGTATAATATTTCGATGATGGGAAGATACGCACATAGGATTTAACAACATCAAATGCGATAGATGCTAAAGTACGAATACCTGGTTGTGCTTCCTCCACAGGAATAGGTGTACTAACTGGTGGAGTTGGGGTTCGCCGTGGTAGTATCGTGCTCTTGTGTGGGAGCTCTGTGTTGGAGATGGTGTTGTGTCAACAGGAACTGGGTTATTATCTGCTGGGGTTGGGGTTAGATTGGGTGAAGCTGATTCTCTATCCATCGTAGTAGGGGTACAATCTGCGAGAGTCTGGGTTATGTGTGGTAGGGTTGGTTCTCGTGCATGTACAACTGGGGTGCTATCTCCACCAAGAGGTAGCACTGTTTTATTTGAAGACAGTGTTTTTACTCCACTAGATACTGCCATCACCCGCTCCAATTCAAATGGCTAATAAACAGGAAACATAGTTGAATGTACATACATTGTATGAGAGATAGATGCAATAGATAGTGTGGAAAAAAGATGGCATGAAATAGTTGACATGTATATTGTTTAACTAAAAAGGATAACATGACATAATTTCACATATATAATGTCTATCTAAACTGGATAGCATAGCATGACATAATTCAAAGATATGATGACTAACTAAACAGGATGGCATGAGATAATTATATGATGTCTTTAGTAAACAGGTTCGCATGACATAATTCACATAAATGTTATCTAAGTAATCAGGATCACATGATTTAATTCACATATGTGATTTATATGCTAAGCAGAGGGCATTCACATATATGATGTCCGAACGAAGAACATGGTGTTGATTATTGTGTATATGATGTCTAAACTGTGCAATGCAAGACACCATATGCACGATATGAGCAGTATAACCGTGCCAAGTTAGAGCATACACCTCGGTGCGGGAATAGGACTGGTCATCTATCTATGAATCCATCTCTGAGGAGCTATCGGGAACCAGCAAGAGATCTGCTTCGACAGGTAGCACTGTCTGCTCTGATGACCTTCTTTTCACTCCAGATTTTTCCATCACCCACTCAAATGGATGATTCATAGGAAGAGAAGTTTAATGTACAAACATTGTCAACAAATGGAAATGTAATTAAGAAAAGGATGGGCAAGATATCATTCAAATATATGATGCCTGGTTAAACAGGATGCCATTGCATATTTCACATATATTATGGCTGGCTAAAATTGATGAGACTGCATAATTCCCATATATGATATAGAAACTAAACAGGTGGCATTACAGAACATGTGTAAACTAAGCAGATGACATATATGATGTCAAAAGTAGGCACTGCAAGGCAACATATTCATGATATGACTAACATCATCATGCCAAGTTAGAGAAACACCTTGGGGGGTAAATAGGAGTGGTTAGCTGCATCTGAATCCGCCTCAGAACAGATATCTTCCTCTAGATTACAATTTGGGGAGGGGGAGGGTTTGTCGTTGAACCCACCATGGAGCGATGTCTGCATGACATTGTATTGCCGTGCAAAACTATTCTCTTTTTCTCTACATGTTCAGCATGACTGTGTAAAATATCTGACATGCATATGAAAAAATATAGTGAGATTATGTAAGGAGAGCATGCAGAAATCTAGAGTGATGGTAACAACCAGTGGATGGATCCAAAAATAATGATAGCAGGCTGATGATAGCTTTAATTCAATAAAAAGACAGATGATGATTGCTTTACTATTTCTTTCCCACCCAAAATGAACAACATAGTTAGATATACTATTCCTTGATGCCTAGATATGTGCCAGATAATAGTCAGAGATACTATTCATTGCTGCCTCGATATGTGCCCCACAACTAATTTTAGAACTCAAGTTTGAACATTAATTTGAACCTGACTTGGAGTCTAAGAGGTGAACATGATGATAAAGTAGCAGGTAATATTAAGCAATGCATAATATAAGCAGAAACAAGAGAGTGCAACCTCTCTTGTGGACCCATGTACTCCTCAGGTTCATCTGCTGAGTCGATGATAGTGATGCCATTTTGGTGGGTTCCAGTGGCAGGGAAGGAGATCTAAGGTGGCAAAAGACGGTCATGAGTCGTGATGTCTGGTTTGGTGGATGCTTCTATCTATGGAGCAACTCAGATGAGGTGGACAACGTTGCGGCAGGAGCAGGACAAACCACACAAAGTTTTCATCGACACCTACGTGTAACTGAAGTAATCCTGTAAGGGCTCCTTTGGCTTACAGGATTCTAAAAACGTAGGGATAGGAAAAACACCGGAATAGGATAGGAATGCACGTGGGAATTAGAGCATTTGTAAACACAAGATTTCTGTCAACTTGGGTGTTTGGTTCACAGGAATTTGAAGAGCAGAGGAATGCAAAGAAACATGGCCAAATTAAAGTGAAACCATATGAAAGTGTGTATAGTTAGAATGCTATTCTGCCACTAATGCACTTGGTCTTGTTTTGATGCATAGGATTTTGAAAAGTAGGTCCAGGTGGATGTTTTGCTCCATTCCTTTCAACAAAATGCATGAATAATTGAATAGTAGAGTGCATAGGAAAATTTCCTATTGCTACGTTTTTCCTTTAGTTTTTCCTTTGAACGAAAATTGCCCTAATGGATGGACATGAATGTAGAGTAATAAGTAGGATTGGGAACATGTGGTTTAGTTGTAGTACTTGAGGTAGGAACCCATTACCTTTGATCACTTAGGGAATATACGTTATGCTCAGTTATTGCTTAGCCATGCTCGTAGACAGGGAATGGACCATCATACACATGGAAGTTGTGAGAGATAATAGATTTTGGATAACTTTAAGGTGGCAACTTTAATACACATCCGGGTGGATTGGTTGGGGCACCTGGAGAAACCAGTGCTAGCCCGTTTGGGAAATCCCAGAGTACCCATGTGATTTTTCCTCAGTTCGCCACCCAGGCTCAAAGGGAGAATATGATATTTCATGCCTAGAAACTTCCGTTTGCAGCCACAAGCCACTATGGGCTCTGGCATAGTAAAGTAAGTTGTGTGAGCTCTTGAAGAGGTGGACTAGCAGATGTAGGGGAAAGTAGGTGTACCGGTCTTGCCAGAGTAGAGAGTTAATGCTTCAGAAAGACTATGTCTCGATCTTCCGATCATGGATGCGGTCGAGTCTTGTAGGGAAAAGTGCGCAACCTTTGCAGAGTGTATAAACTAATCATGGTTAGCCGTGTCCCCGGTTATGGACATCTTGAGTATCTAGAAGTGGATATTATTGTTGATCTCATCTCTCCTTAATAAGTGAATTGTGTTTAATGATGATACTTGATTATTGTTGGGATTTTCAGTTGGAGGAACCTTCTCAAATATTGGTTTAACTTTGTAGCAAATAAAATTTATTCCTTTGTTGTAGGGAAAAACTAGCTTTATGCAAAACATTAAACTTAGAGCCTCCACCAGACAAATATGCATGTAGACATAGTTCTTGCATTCAATTGCTTTATAGTGTAACTCTGCCAACACATTCCATGTGCTGACCTACACGGCTGCAACGCCTGCTACCTTGAGCTTGCGTTGGTTTTCCTTGAAGAGGAAAGGGTGATGCAGCAATAGTAGCGTAAGTATTTCCGTCTGTTTTTGAGAACGAGGGTATCAACCCAGTAGGAGGCTCCTCAAAAGTCTCATGCACCTACACTAACAAACAAGAACTCGCAACCAACACAATAAAGGGGTTGTCAATCCCTTCACGGCAACTTGCAGAAGTGAGATCTGATAGAGATAATATGATAAGATAAATATATTTTTGGTATTTTATAATATAGATTGGA
This sequence comes from Triticum aestivum, assembly GCF_018294505.1. NCBI lineage: Eukaryota > Viridiplantae > Streptophyta > Magnoliopsida > Poales > Poaceae > Triticum > Triticum aestivum. The sequence goes on from NC_057810.1 coordinate 398,426,676, forward strand.
AAAGTAAAGATGCAAATAAAAGTAGATTGAAAGATTATATGATAAAAGATAGACCCGGGGGCCACAGGTTTCACTAGTGGCTTCTCTCAAGATAGCATAAGTATTACGGTGGGTGAACAAATTACCGCGACCAATTGATAGAAAAGCGAATAATTATGAGATTATCTAGGCATGATCATGTATATAGGAATCACATCTGTGACAAGTAGACCGACACCTGCCTGCATCTACAACTATTACTCCACACATCGACCGCTATCCAACATGCACCTAGAGTATTAAGTTCATAAAGAAAAGAGTAACGCATTAAGAAAGATGACATGATGTAGAGGGATAAACTCATGCAATATGATATAAACCCCATCTTTTTATCCTTGATGGCAACAATACAATACGTGCCTTGTTGCCCCTGTTGTCTCTGGGAAAGGACACCGTATGATTGAACCCAAAGCTAAGCATTTCTCCCATTGCAAGAAAGATCAATCTAGTAGGCCAAACCAAACTGATAATTCGAAGAGACTTGCAAAGATAACTTAATCACACATAAAAGAATTCAGAGGAGATTCAAATATTTCTCATAGACAAACTTGATCATAAACCCACAATTCATCAGATCTCGACAAACACACCGCAAAAAGAGTTACATCGAATAGATCTCCAAGAAGATCGAGGAGAACATGGTATTGAGATTCAAAGAGAGAGAAGAAGCCATATAGCTAATAACAATGGACCCGAAGGTCTATGGTAAACTACTCACAACTCATCGGAGAGGCTATGGTGTTGATGTAGAAGCCCTCCATGGTTGATTCCCCCTCCGGCTAAGCACCGGTGAAGGCTCCAAGATGGGATCTCGCGGATACAGAAGGTTACGATGGTGGAAATAGTTTTTCATGGTCGCCTCTGATGTTCTAGGGGTACGTGGGTATATATAGGAGGAAGAAGTGGGTCGGTGGACGCCCGAGGGGCCCATGAGATAGGGGCGCGCCCAGTAGGGGGGCATGCCCTCCACCCTCGTGGCCTCCTCGATTGTTTCTTGACTTGCACTCCAAGTCCTCTAGATCACGTTTGTTCCAAAAAGATCGCTCCCGAAGGTTTCATTCCATTTGGACTCCGTTTGATATTCCTTTTCTTCGAAACACTGAAATAGGCAAAAAAACAACATTACGGGCTGGGCCTTCGGTTAGTAGATTAGTCCCAAAAATGATATAAAAGTGTAAAGTAAAGCCCATAAACATCCAAAACAGGTAATATAATAGCATGGAACAATAAAAAATAATAGATATGTTGGAGACGTATCAAGCATCCCCAAGCTTAATTCCTGCTCGTCCTCGAGTAGGTAAATGATAAAAACTGAATTTTTGATGTGGAATGCTACCTAGCATAATTCTCAATGTAGTTTTCTTTATTGTGGCATGATTGTTCAGATCCAAACGATTCAAGATAAAATCTTATAGAACATAAAAATAGTAATACTCGAAGGATACTAACAAATAATCATGTCATATCAGAATAGCATAGCCAAAGAAAGCTTATCCCTACAAAATCATATAGTTAGCCCATGCTTCATTTTCATTACAAAAAATACTCCCATCATGCACAACCCCGATGACGAGCCGAGCAATTGGTTCATACTTTTTAACACGCTTCAACTTTTTCAACTCTTACGCAATACCATAGCGCAAGCCATGGACATAGCACTATGGTGGTATATGGTGGTGGTTGTGAGGACAAAAAGGGAGAAGATAGTCTCACATCAACTAGGCGTATCAACAGGCTATGGAGATGCCCATCAATAGATATCAATGTGAGTGAGTAGGTATTGCCATGCAACGGGTGCACTAGAGCTATAAATGTATGAAAGCTCAACAAAAGAAACTAAGTGGGTGTGCATCCAACTCGCTTGCTCACGAAGACCTAGGGCATTTTGAGGAAACCCATCATTGGAATATAAAAGCCAAGTTCTATAATGAAAAATTCCCACTAGTATGTGAAAGTGACAACACAAGAGACTCTCTATCATGAAGATCATGGTGCTATTTTGAAGCACAAGTGTGGAAAAGAGATAGTAGCATTGTCCCTTCTCTCTTTTTCTCTCATTTTTTTATTTGGCCTTTCCCTTTTTTTATTTGGTGGGCTCTGTGGCCTCTTTTTTTTAAGTCTGAAGTCTCATCCCGACTTGTGGGGGAATCATAGTCTTCATTATCCTTTCCTCACTTGGGACAATGCACTAATAATGAAGATCATCACACTTTTATTAATTTACAACTCGAGGATTACAACTCAACACTTAGAACAAAATATGACTCTATATGTATGCCTCCGGTGGTATACCGGGATATGCAATGAATCAAGAGTGACATGCATGAAAATTATGAGGGTGGCCTTGCCACAAATACAATGTCAACTTCATGATCATGCAAAGAGCAATATGACAATGATGGAGCGTGTCATAATAACGGAACGGTGGAAAGTTGCATGGCAATATATCTCGGAATGGCTATGGAAATGCCATAATAGGTAGGTATGGTGGCTGTTTTGAGGAAGGCTGGAGCAAGGCTGCTGATGCGGCGCTTGAAGACTTGAAGAAGCAGTTGGCTGAACCACCGGTTCTTGCCGCTCTAGTTGATAAGTAGCCACTACTGTTATATGTGGCTTCTAATGCCCCTGCTGTCAGTGTTGCTATTGTGGTAGAGCGCAAGGAGTCTGGGAAGGAATACCCGGTTCAAAGGCCGCTTTATTATATCAGCAAAGTGCTCATTGAGTCAAAGCAAAGATATCCGCATTGGTAGAAGCTGGTGTATGGGGTTTTTATGGCAAGTAGGAAGCTTAAACAGTACTTTCAAGGTCATCCCATCACAGTGGTCAGTTCTTCTCTTTTGGGGGATATAATCCAGAACAGGGAAGCAACTGGCCGGGTTGCTAAGTGGGCTATTGAACTTGGACCACACGGTTTGAAGTATATGCCTCGAACAACAATCAAATCCCAGGCCCTTGTCGATTTTATCAATGATTGGACAGAGTTGCAGATACCGGAGGACAAACCGGACAGTACATACTGGACTATTCACTCTGACAGGTCCAGGCAATTGGAGGGCTCGGGGGCTGGAGTTGTCCTTACTTCCCCTCGAGGTGATAAAATTCATTATGTTCTTCGCTTAATGTTCCCTTGTACTAACAATGCAGCTGAGTATAAAGCCTTACTCCATGATCTTCGAGTGGCTAAGGAGATGAACTTAAGCCGCGTACGATGCTTTGGAGACTCAGACCTGGTAGCCCAGCAGGTTTCAGGTACTTGGGATTCCAAGGATCCACTCATGGCGGCTTACCGACGAGAGGTGGATATTGTTGCTGGTAACTTTAAGGGATATCAAGTGAAGCACATTGATCGGCGCAAAAATGAGGCAGCTGACGCTTTAAGCCGGTTGGGATCTCAGCGTAAACCGGTGCCACCTAATACCTTCCTGGATGTCTTGCATAACCCGTCGGTTCAGTTACCTACAGTGGAGGACCTCGCCATTCCTGATCCGGAGGCACAGGTGGTGGCCGCTTTACATATTATTCTGGATTGGACGGTTCCATACTTGGCGTATATGAACTGGGGCGAGTTACCAGAAGATGAAGTTCTGGCCAGACAGATAGTCCGGCGATCCAAGTGCATGACAATCATCAATGGCGAGTTGCATCATTGCAGTGTTTCAGGGGCGTTTCAGCGTTGCGTTTCTCCTGAAGAAGGCCGTGAGATTTTATGCGAGATCCACGAAGGAGACTGTGGTCATCACATCGGTTCAAAATCCTTGGTGGCTAAAGCTTTTCGTCATGGTTTTTACTAGTTGATGGCTCATGCCGATGCCGAGGACCTGGTAAAGCGGTGTGATGCTTGTCAGAAGTTTTCACGCTGAGCTCATGTTCTGGCTCAACAACTATGGATGATTCCAATAACTTGGCCGTTTGCTACATAGGGGCTTGATATGGTGGGTCCTTTTAAGCGATCCAAGGATAAGAAGACCCACCTCTTGGTAGCGATTGACAAATTTACTAAGTGGGTTGAAGCGGAGCCAGTAAGCAAATGTGACGCAGCCATGACGGTTCTATTCATCAAAAAGGTGATCTTTCGTTTTGGTTTTCCACATAGCATTATCACAGATAATGGCACGAACCTTTCTAAAGGAGAGATGGAGGAATTTTGTCAACGAGAGCACATCTGGCTTGATGTAGTGTCTGTGGCTCACCCCCAATCTAATGGTCAAGCTGAGCGAGCTAATCAGGAAATTATAAAGGGTATAAGGCCCCGGCTTATGGATCCTTTGAAGCGGACGCCGGGTTGTTGAGTGGAAGAATTACCATCTGTGTTATGGAGCATAAATACCACCCCAAACCGATCTATGGGCTATACACCTTTTTCATGGTTTACGGGGCAGAGGAAGTCCTCCCAAGTGATATTCATCATGATTCACCCCGGGTTGCCAATTATGTTGAAGCGGACAATGAGCAAGCTCGCCAGGAGGCGCTAGACCTGTTAGATGAGAAGCAGGACATGGCTTTGGCTCGTTCGGCAGTTTATGAGCAAGACCTGTGGCGTTATCACAGCCGCCGGGTTAAAACAAGAACCTTTCAAGAAGGCGATTTAGTGCTCCGGCTCATCCAGGATCAGACCGATATGCACAAGTTATCCCCACCTTGGGAAGGGCCCTTTGTGGTCAGCAAGAATCTGCACAACGGATCATACTACCTCATTGACGTTCAAGAAGACTCACGCAGTTCTGAGGAGGAGACCCGGCGGCCGTGGAACATAGCTCTCCTTCGGCCTTACTACACCTAAGCTATAGGCTCTTCTTATGTACATATTTCTACAATGTATATATTATGCTCAATATAATAAATCGGCATCCTTGCTACAAGTAGGGCATGTGCCGTTTTTTCCAATATTTCTTGGTTACAAGGGGGCTTCTGCTTCCAAAGCAATGACCTGTTTTGTCCATTAAACCGGCTATCATGCCATCATACAGCTTGGGAGCTTCACACCCAAGGGACCAAAGAGAGTTTTGGTGCTAAAAGCATGACTCAAACATAGGCACCCATTGAGCATAGCTCATAAAGTTACTTGGGGGCTCTTTGTGTAAAGTAACAAAGAGTTTGAAAGGACCCTTGTAATTGGGTATCGACCCACGACTTGGAAGCCTGGTGTATTCACCTAAAACCCCGGGTTAACCTGCCTTCATCAAGTAAGCCCCTCCTATCCAGGTAATCCTGGCACGACCCGCCAAACGTTTGACAAGTTACTCTCATTGAGACCCTGAACTTGTCAAAGTTAAAACGACGATTGGTTAGTTGGAGGCCCATCTTAGAAGGCTTTGTCAAATGGTTTAACTCAGCGGCCTGGCAGCCCACGAAAAGCCTCGAATTTGGGCCTGGCAGCCCTCAAAAAGCCTCGACTACAAGTTTTTATTCGCTTTCGTTTTTGCAAGTGTTATCTTTATTGATCAACTTTTAAAGTAAGACGGCGTCTTTTGGCCCGGCCAGACTATATGTCTTCATCTCAACCCGGTGTTTCTTAACCTGGTGTGGCTTACAGTTATCATCTGTTAAGCATATAATCAATGGTGAACCGGCATCTTTCAATCCGGTCTGGCTTTGACTACATGTCGCCAGTATGATAAGCCGGTGTTCATCACAACCCGGTGTGACTTAATACATACCAGCACTGCATGGTGGAAGTTATGAACATTAAAAGAGTTGGGTGTTCACCCTTACTACAATAAAGTTGGTAAACCAAAAGTATAATTTCATATCACAGGTATGATCTATTTTTGCTATTTTTACAACCTTGGTTACCTACCAGGTTGTGTATTGGGCATTATGACCCGTCCGGCGGTAAACCGCCCGGACATATTTTTTTTATGCAGACACAAGGATTGCATAATATTATGAAGATATATAAGCCAGCGCCACAAATATCATGGCGGATCAAACAAAGTCATATATCAATGCGCGATGGCAGCAGATCAAAGTATGCCAACTAGCCTATTACAAGGCGCTTTAAGGCCCAAAATAAGTGATTGTTCTTTACACAGCACACAATCTGTGAACATCAACGTGGTTGCCGGATTAAGACTCATCGCCAGGTTCATGAGAGGTGGATGGATCTTTTGGCGTTGTTTCAACCTCCTCCTCCCCATCCAGTGGCTAGAAGTCAACGGTGGTCCAGTCAATCTGGGTTAAAGCTAGAAAGATAGCCTCTTCACTTATAAGTTCGGACGGTTCAACGTCAGGGGCATAAGTGTGCTTACGGATTGGCAGGATAAGGTTTTGCGCTTCTTTCACAGTAGTGTCAATCCGTTGGTTGTTGGCATCATAGAAGGACCGATGAACAGTCAAGTTAACCTCTTCCGCCAATTGACTTGCCAGCGCACACATCTCCTTCGTCAGGGCTTTGAGGGCTGCATTATCAAATTCTGACCCGTTTTCTTGTTCACCAGGATAGCCCTTGGCAATATCAACTAGATCCAGGTCAGCTATCCATGCTTTGGCCCGAGTCAGTGCCAACAAAGCGCCAGCCCTGGCAGCAGATCGCTTCATTTCTTCTATCTGCACTGGTGTCATCGACAATTCGGCTAGTGTCTCCTTGATCAATGTTGGTGCCGGTTTGTTGTATGAGACTGCGCAGATAACTCATTGGGCACCGGTATACAGTTGCTCTATCAATGTATATGCTGCCTTAAGCTTCATCCGCATGTCAGCACCCAGATGAGGAATACGGCTACCTGAAACGGTTTAAGAATTCACTGTTAAACCGGATATTTTAGACATGGATAATCAAGCTTTGTACACAAGGTACTTACCAAATATTGGAGACGTCATGGCATTTACTTGATGTTTTAACCCGGTTAGCTCTTCTGCCACCGGTTTAAGAGCTGCCTCGGTGTCTTCAGCCCGCTTCAACAAAGCAGCCTTTTCAGTTTCCCAGTTGGCACGTTCAGTCCTGAAACCGTCCTTCAGTTGTTCCATGGATGTTAAAGCGCCTTTTAGATCCTCTTTAGCCTTGGAGGTCTCTGCTTGCTGGGACTTGATATTCTCTTGAAGATCAGAAATTTGAGAACCTTGGTTGTTTATATCATCCTGCAACAGTCAGATGATGAGGATGTTAATATTTTTCTCAAAAGTCCCAAGCATATAACTAGTTATACACTTGGCACTTGGGGGCTAATGCGGATTGCTTCTTTACTGCTGATTATTTGAAGTCCCAAGGATCAATACAAGTATGAATCTTGGCACTTGGGGGCTAATGTGTGTTTGGTCAGAAAATACATAGGCAAGGGAATTAAGAAAATGCACTATGGAACATAAAAGTCCCGGTTTATCTTCAAGAGATAAACCGGCCCTTGGGGACTACTCAGTTGAAGTGTTATTTATCTTAAAAGTCCCGGTTTATCTTCAAGAGACAAACCGGCCCTTGGGGGCTGCGATGAAGTAGATATACAGAACAAGAAGGATTGAAGTGTTTAAGATTACCTCATAGCGCTCCTTCATCATGTTCACCAAACCGGCCTCATAATCTCGGCTTGTGTATAGGCAGTTTAGGAATCCGGAATGAAGCTCCTGGGCAGAAAGGTTAACATAGCTGGATAAATCTGTTTTCCCTTTCCCCTTGCCCATAGCAGCAAATTCCTCCTTGGCAGTATGCTTTGATAAGGCAACCGGATTGCCTGGGACGGTATGAGCAGTACCGGTGATAATAACATCATCATCGCCACCTTTTGACGGGCTCAGCGGAACAATATCCCTGGCTAGGCTTGGCGGATCAGCAGCTGGGCTCGACAGATTAGCAGTTGGACTTGGAGGAGTAGCATGTGGGCTTGATGGATCAACATGAGTAGCCGTGTGAGCTTCCGGCGGATCAGCATCAGTGTTTGGACCTTGTGGGGCAGAATTATCCATGACAGTATCAGTGTCTCTGCCAGCACCTTCTGGGACCCTCTCCGGTTCAACTTCATCATTGGGGGCACTGGTTTTGGCTTTCTTGCTCAGTCGGGCTTTGGCACTACAATATCAAACAAAGATTAGTATGGTAAACCGACGCATGAAGGAAAAAAGCTGAAGGGCAGCATACTTACCCAGCGACGGTCTTGAGGGGAGGCAATTGAGTGGTTGATGAGTCGCCAGATGAACAATTGGAAGTCACCTGATAATTCGAATCAGACGGATTAAGTGGGTATCGGAAGCAACCTGCCAAGAGATAAGGTTTATTAAAAGAGGAAGAGACCTTTGGACGATGTTTCCGGGTTGGAGTGTCTGGTAAACCGGAGGAAGTGACTTGTTGGCCACTGTGCAGGGTTGTGCGACGACCTTCATGTTGCTGTGTCTTCAAAGAACATTTTGGATCCAAATGAGCAAGAGGGTGAGAGTATTTTACTTTCCGAACTGCACGATGAAGTTTTTGAACCAGCACATGATCTGAATCGGAGGAAAGGGAGATTACCTCTACATGGTCGGCATGACTGGCTTCTGCATCATCCTGGTAATAGTTATTGTCAATAAGATGTACGAAAAATAAACCAAGGGAGTCAAGTTCTACCTCTTGTTCCGATTCCTCGATATCTTCGGGCGGATCAGAGGACTCGGTGGTTTTCTTCTTGGCTGGTCTCTTTGTGACTTTGCTTTTGGCACGAGGGGCCCTCGACGGTATATCTTGAGCTTTCCTCTTCCAGAAGGAATCTTTGGCCTGTAAAATTAAACAAAGGATTATTATAGGAGTGTTAAAGCGGAGACGGATCAAAAGGCACAAGGTTAAAAAATTTACCGCTCGCGGTTTGTTGGAGGCGTAAAAAGGGTGCAACCCAGTTTTGCTGCATGCAGTGATCGGTTCGTCCAGCATCTTCTTCATAGACTCAGTGACTTCATCATCAGTCATTTCTATTTCATTAAACCGTTGAGGATCCTTGATGTCGCCGGTATACTCATGCATCAACCCGGAGCGGCGGCTTAAAGGTAGGATACTCCATGAAACCCAGCAGCGAATGAGGTCAACACCAGTTAAACCATTGGCTAGGAGAGCCCGGAGCTTGGCGAGTTGAGGTGCATTAGCTTGTCGTTCTTTGGCAGTTAGTCGTTGAGGTAACGGGTGGCCGTTGCTAAGCCGGTGAGCACGGTAACCCGGCAAAGGATTTTCTCCAGCAGGAGCACTGTTCTGGCAATAAAACCATGTTTGGTTCCAGTCTTTGGGGTGGCTGTGATGTTATGCATGAGGGAAATGAACTTATTTCCTCTTCTGGATTGACACCCCACCAAGTCCAGTGTTGGGACCATTAGAGAACTCAGTTTGGCGGTTTAGATGGAAAAAGTCCCAGAAGAGCTCAACAGATGGTTCTTCTTGAAGGTAAACTTCACATTATACTTGAAAATTGCATATGTTGGACACAGAATTCGGTCCAATGTCTTGTGGATGGAGTTGAAAGCTAGCAAGGACATCCTGAAAAATCTTTGATCCGGGAGGGCTAAATCCCCGGTCTAGATGTTGCATGAACACAATCACTTCTCCATCTTGAGGCTTAGGAGGGCATTCAGGGCCAGGGACTCGCTAATGAAGGACATTTGTTGAGGCTAAAGCGCCAGTCAGAACATATCCATTGATTTGCGTTTCCGTGATCCGGGAAGGAACCCAGTTGCATCGGCGAATTGCTTGGTCATCTTGGAAAACAAACAGTAAAAGAAAAGTGAAGGCCGGTTTACGACTGAAGGTTTATGTGCACTAATCGGTGTTAAACCGGGGAATTTGATCCAGGCATATATGTGAGTTAAACCGGAAACTACTATTCAAGTCAAGATGGCGGTTTAAGTGAGGGCTAATGGTATCTGGCGGATTATCAGCTACTAAAGGTTAAACCGCTGAACAAACGGAAGAAGCGGATCTGAAATATACTAAGTGTTGCAGAAACAAGTTTCACAAGATGGTGATATAATTTTGGATCTACCGCAGTTTTACAAAAGGAAAATTTCTAACCCTAAAGGTCGCGACAGCACAAGAGCCCGTGTGCCTGGGCAGGATCTCATACAGTAAAAAGTAGTTTTCTAAGGGTAACTAGGGGTGCTCAACTTCTACCGCATACCTTTTCTATCAGTTTCAGGTCTATTTATGAGATCTAGGAGAGGAAAAGGAAAAACGAGGAAGAACACCGATGAACAGAAGAACCCTAATGCAGATCTAACAGTTATGACGAGGAGTACTCACTGATGCTGCGAGGCAGCAGAGGGGCGGTGCAGTCTATCTGATCAAGAACAGGTTGATGCAACGGCCTTGTTGATGCAGTGCTCGAAGGACGACGGCGGCGCCGGAGCTCGAGGTCTTCAGAGTCGCGAGGAAGAAGAAGATGAGAAGAGGCGAGGGGGAAAAATGGAAGGACCCTCGGTCCTATTTATAAAGACAAGAGGATAAAATGATAGGCGCAAAAATCGAGGGGCCTGAAGCGGCAAAAGAGGGTGCAGCTATCGCCTCGATCTTCGGGAATTAATTGAGGGAAGGGAATCTTCATAAATCTTTTTATGCAGAGATGACATCATGATGAGTTACTGCAGTGACAGAAGATGACGTCACGGCGGTTCACCAAAGTTTACAGGGAGGTGACAATATGGCGGTTTACAAGAATCATTAGAAGACGCTTACGGAATTTTTCTAAGTATTGAAGATTGACATGAACAGGTTCAAATCAATCTGGGGCCTAATGTTGAGGATATAACTATTGAGTGTAAACCGCCCAGGAGGGGCCGGTTCACGCTCAACTATACTGAAACCCATGAAGATAAGAAGATGGCGCTTTACTGATAAAGCTTAGAGGCCCAAAGCCCAGAGGCGGATTAGGGCCCATAGTGGTAAACCGCCATAGTTGTATAACTTGTATGGTAAGATAGGGAAAGGGCGAGACCGAGCCGAACACTTGTATGAGTCGGCCTCGGGACTCTGTAAACCAGCTGGGCGTCAACCTGTCTATATAAAGGGACGACCCGGTGGCGGTTCAAGGACAACACACAACAACTCGAGACCCAGGAAAAGTGTATTTGCTCCCTGGTCATTGAAACCCCAATAATCCCATCACAACTAAACGTAGGCTTTTACCTTCATCGTAAGGGGCCGAACTAGTATACAACTCTCGTGTCCCTTGTCCGGTTTAACCCCTTCAGCTAATCTCGATGCGATGGCTCCACGACTAAGTCCTTCTGCTAGGACATCTGCCATGACAATTCCACAATAGTCTATGTGAAGTAGACGTCGCACGTGTCACTCGCCGAACGGACTCTTGACATGGTGATGTCCATAGGATGCTCCGCGTCATGTCCCCCCTGCGAAAGATCCAACCTCGGATCAAAAACCGAATCACCATGGGAAAGAGATGGCTTCACCGTGTAGAACGGGACGTTCACCAAGTAGTCATCATCTTCAAGCTTGAAATGGGCACTCTTCAATCCGGCATAAATTTTTTGTATGATCATCCATAAATTCAAACCATGAGTAGGGCAATTGTGAATCATCAATTTCATTCTTTCCTACGATTGGGAAACATGCTCATGATAAAGTTGTTTAAAATTCATAATATCGTTCCTAAGAGAGATGATCTTAGCGGGAGGAAAATACTTAGAGATTAAAGCATCTTTGCACTTATTCCATGAATCAATACTATTCTTATGCAAAGACGAAAACCAAACTTTAGCACGATCTCTAAGTGAAAACGGAAATAACTTCAATTTAACAATATCATTATCCGTATCTTTCTTTTTTGCATCTCACACAAATCAACAAATTTGTTTAGATGGGTAGCGGCATCTTCACAAGGAAGTCCGGAGAATTGATCTTTCATAACAAGATTCAGCAAGGCAGTATTGATTTCACAAGACTCAACATCATTAATAGGAGCAATCGGCGTGCTAAGGAAATCATTATTATTGGTATTGGAGAAATCACACAATTTGGTATTATCTTGTGCCATCGTGATAAGTAATCCAACACACAAGCAAACAAAAAGGCAAACAAAAGAGATAGGAGATTTGGAAAGAGAGGGCGAATAAAACGGCAAAGGTGAAGTGGAAGAGAGGAAAACGAGAGGCAAATGGCAAATAATGTAAGTGCGAGGGATATGAGTTTGTGATGGGTACTTGGTATGTCTTGACTTGAGCGAAGACCTCCCCGGCAACGGCGCTAGAAATCCTTCTTGCTACGTCTTGAGCTTGTGTTTGTTTTCCTTGAAGAGGAAAGGGTGATGCAGAAATAGTACCGTAACTATTTCCCTTGGTTTTTGAGAACCAAGGTATCAATCCAGTCGGAGCCTCCTCAAAAGTCCCACGCACCTACACAAACAAGTAAGAACTTGCAACCAACTTAAAGGGGTTGTCAATCCCTTCACGGCCACTTGCGAAAGTGAGATCTAATAGAGATAATATGATAAGATAAATATATTTTTGGTATTTTATAATATAGATTGGAAATGTAAAGATGCAAATAAAAGTAGATTGAAAGCTTATATGATAAAAGATAGACCCGGGGGCCATAGGTTTCACTAGTGGCTTCTCTCAAGATAGCATAAGTATTATGGTGGGTGAACAAATTACTGTCGAGAAATTGATAGAAATGCGAATAATTATGAGATTATCTAGGCATGATCATGTATATAGGCATCACGTCCGTGACAAGTAGACCCACTCCTGCCTGCATCTATTACTATTACTCCACACATCGACCGCTATCCAGCATGCATCTAGAGTATTAAGTTCATAAAGAACAAAGTAATGCATTAAGAAAGATGACATGATGTAGAGGGATAAACTCAAGCAATATGATATAAACCCCATCTTTTTATCCTCGATGGCAACAATACAATATGAGCCTTGCTGCCCTTGCTGTCACTAGGAAAGGACACCGCAAGATTGAACCCAAAGCTAAGCACTTCTCCCATTGCAAGAAAGATCAATCTAGTAGGCCAAACCAAACTGATAATTTGAAGAGACTTGCAAAGATAACTTAATCACACATAAAAGAATTCAGAGGAGATTCAAATATTTCTCATAGATAAACTTGATCATAAACCCACAATTCATCGGATCTCGACAAACACACCGCAAAAAGAGTTACATTGAATAGATCTCCAAGAAGATCGAGGAGAACATGGTATTGAGATTCAAAGAGAGAGAAGAAGCCGTCTAGCTAATAACTATGGACCCGAAGGTCTGTGGTAAACTACTCACAACTCATCGGAGAGGCTATGGTGTTGATGTAGAAGCCCTCCGTGGTTGATTCCCCCTCCAGCAAAGCGCCGACGAAGGCTCCAAGATGGGATCTCGCGGATACTGAAGGTTACGATGGTGGAAATTGTTTTTCGTGGTCACCTCTGATGTTCTCCGGGTACGTGGGTATATATAGGAGGAAGAAGTGGGTCGGTGGACGCCCAAGGGGCCCATGAGACAGGGGGCACACCCAGTAGGGGGGGGGGGTCGTGGCCTCCTTGATTGTTTCTTGACTTGCACTCCAAGTCCCTCTGGATCACATTTGTTCGAAAAAGATCGCTCCCGAAGGTTTCATTCCGTTTGGACTCCGTTTGATATTCCTTTTCTTCAAAACACGGAAATAGGCAAAAAACAGCAATACGGGTTGGCCCTTCGGTTAGTAGGTTAGTCCCCAAAATGGTATAAAAGTGTAAAGTAAAAAGCCCATAAACATCCAAAACACGTAATATAATAGCATGGAACAATAAAAAATTATAGATACATTGGAGACGTATCAACGCCTCATGTTGCAGACTTTACCGACGAAGAATAAGGTGCGATAGGTCGTTGTCATGCACTCAGCTATGCTGTTGGAGTTGATGGACTCATTTATATTTGAAGCTTCTGCAGTTATTTAGTGTAGATGGCCTTCAACCATTTTATTTGTGTAACGTATACTCTTTATGAGGACCTTGATGTAATAAGTGTGTGATTGAACTCTGTTATAATTCCTAGAGTACTGTGTGTGTCAGCATTACCGATCCAGGGATGACACTTAAGCATAGAGACTTCGGTCCATTGGGATCGTGGTCGCTACAATTCACCTCCTGCAAAAAAAATTGCAAGGGCTCCAAAGCCAAAGTTCTCAGACACTACACTTAGACATATTGCTTCAAAGCCACCCCTTAAGATGTGGGTCGTTAAGAAGAATTAATTTCTCTTGCAGGGAAAGGTCTCCAGCCGAAAATCATTGACTTCTGAAGACAATGCTGGGAAGCTAAAACATCTTGTGGGACGCAAGATAAAATGCCAAAATTAATGGTCTTACCATTTATTTTGTCCCTGGGTTTCTTGATGAGCATCCTATCTTACCATCCAAGAATCTTAACTTTGATAGCATGCTTGTTAGTCAAATGTTTATGCTTCACAATACTCTTGGTGAAGCCTATCTTGCTAACTGCACTATAGGGTACGTCTCCGAAAGCTACTGAGTGGATTATGGACAGTGGATGCACTAACCACATGACTGGTGATCGAAGTCTTCTCATGGATTCAACCGTACGACTGTCTACTAAAAGCCACATCACATTCGCTGACACTGGTAAAAGCAAGGAATTGGGCGTAGGTAGAGTTGCTATCTCAGAGGATCAACACATGGATAAAGTGATGCTTGTTGAATCCCTTGGATACAACTTAATGTCTATCTCAATGCTTTGTGATCTTGACATGATTGTGATGTTTGGAAAATATCATTGCCTTGTGCTTGCGGCTTCTGATAAATCTCTAGTCTTTGAAGGTTATCGAAGAGGTGATTTGTATATGGTAGATTTATCAGCAAGACCACAGCTTGCTATATGTCTTCTAGCAAAAGCTTCAGAGTGTTGGATGTGGCATCGAAGGCTAGAACATGTGGGCATGAGGAACTTGCACACTCTTGTGAAGAAGAAGCACATCATTGGCATCGAGGGCGTCATGTTCAAGAAGGATCATCTATGTGGTGTGATGTAGGGTAGAACCCTAGATGCCCGATAATTCACGATTGGAGCGGATCCCGCAAAGAACACGAAGAACACGAGGGGAAGCACATGGGGAAAACAAGAGGAAACACTCAAATCAACGAGTAACAATAACACATGTGCTAGATTGATGAACATAAAGAGTGATACGAGATCCAAACGCAACAAAGGACGATACAAGTAGCAAGTTCTTCTCCGTGAGGAGGTCCTAAATCCACGAGGCATCTTCTTGTGAGGGGTTTTGAATCCGATGTGGATCTTCTCCGAAGAGGCCGCGGCCTCTCGATCGAGAAGAACCACAAGGATGGGCAAAGCTCTATATCTAAATGAGCTAAATCATTGCTAACCCTAACTAGGAGGAGGAGGGGGTCTATATATAGTCTAAGCCATGAAGGGGTAAGTGGGAAAGAGGGATACATGGGCCTTTGGCCCGACTCTGCGTGCAGGCAGGCGCCGAATGTCCAGGCTGGGGGCTGGATGTCCGGTCGTTCGCGGGGCGCCGGATGTCCGGGGCTCTCGCCTGATGTCCGGCCTGGCGGGGCCAGAATTGTTCTTCTCTGGATAGTTGTTGTCTAGATTTCTGAGGGAAGGGCCGGATGTCCGGGTATGGGCCGGATCTCCGGGGCCTGGAGCTCGCTTGCGGCTGGTCCGCTGTTGGGGCAGTTCTTGCACGGCTGCCCAGGTGCCGGATGTTCGACCTCTGGCCCAGATGTCTGACCGTTGTAGCTTCAGCAGCTCCATCTTCTTCCTTCTTTGCTTCCAAGCTTCCCTCGCGAATGCTGTAGTTGTTCCTTGGCACTTGCACTCCTCCTCAACATCCGTGAAGCATGCACACAGGAAAAGTTTCAAGTACCTATGCATGCACACAGGAAAAGTGTCAAGTAGTATACCATCCTTGAAGGGGTCAAGTGAGCACGTGTAAAGGAGAAGATTCACCTTTGTCTTTTCGAAGTAGACGTCACACGTGTCACTCGCCGAACGGACTCTTGACATGGTGATGTCCATAGGATGCTCTGCATCATGTCCCCCCCCCCCAGGAAAGATCCGACCTTGGATCGAAAACCAAATCACCATGGGAAAGAGATGGCTTCACGGTGTAGAAGGGGACGTTCACCAAGTAGTCATCATCTTCAAGCTTGAAATGGGCACTCTCCAATGTCGCACCATCTTGTGCTTCCTTCCAAAGAAACAAGAACAACAAACACTTGGAAAAACAAATGTGGTTAGAGTTAGTGCAAAACCAAGCATTCAAGAGGTGATTCACCAAAAAAGTGTCGTTATCATGCAAAGCATATGGTGTGAAAAGGGATTGTGACATGGCATGTAAGCATATCAATCGGGCACAAGCAAAGATATCATGGGGACAAGCATGTAAATTTGAGGTAGTGATGCAAATAGGTGTAACAAGAGAATAAGCATTTACCTATAAGTCATAGCAAGCATTCACAAAGGACTCGACAAATGGTCGATGGTAGGCATAAGAATCATTCACAACACCAAATAAAATGAAGTGTCTAAACACATGGGTCAAGTGCAAGACAATCCAAGCATAACGTGCATAGGGTGTAGTGAAGATAGTGTGGCACTCAACACAATAAAAAGAGTAATTGTTCATCATGTGTGAGGCAATCAAGGCAAGCATGTAACAATCAATGGGACATGGCATATGTGAAGAAATGACATTGGTGCAACCAACCATATGATAGTAGCAAGTAGTCCAAGAATTGGATGCAACACACAAGGTATATATGTCATGAAGCATGGAAATGTGGCAATCATGGGTGAAAGCAATATCTCTAACATGCGTGCAAATCGTGCAAGCAACACATGAAGTATGATCCACAATATCCAAGCTCAAGAAGGATGTCACCTTGAAAGCGTGTCCTTGTGCATTCTTCAAAATGCCGAAGTGGTAGGAAATGTGTTGTAGAAGTGAGTCATGGTAGAATGCATGAGGTTCGCTCTCAAGAGCTCGAATGGTCAACTCATGTGAAGTGGAAGTCGACACGAAGTCCAAGTATCCTACACATGCACACAACAAAACAAAGAGCATATGCGCATGGTAGATAAACACATCATCCATCATGATGGTTCTCTTCTCTTGAACATACCATTAGGAGCACAAGTGCATGAATAATATGATGCAACAATGGCTATATTCATGGCACTAGGTATATGGTGCAAAGAGGTAAGACAAGCATGATTCACAATAATTATGTCCAAATCTCCAAATATATGTGAGAATGCTATGGGGGAAATCTCATTAGCAAGAGTTAAATCATTGTTGCGCTCAATACATGGAAAATCTAGCATGAGAAAGGCAAGATATGGAGATATATGACGAGAAGAAATAACAATCATGTGTCAAGCATGTAGATGGTTGTCATCAACTTCATGAAATGAGCAAGTATGAATCATGGGTGATGCAACATAAGCAAGTATACCAATGATGTCATGCAAACTAGTGGAGTGAAGATGCAACACACTAGTGGAAATCATGGCAATCATGTCATGTGAGCAAATAGTTGATATAGGAAATGCACATGACATATCGCAAGCACGAACAAAAAGCAAGATCAATGTATCGTCATAGGGATGGGTCACAAATGGAACATGGCAATAACAAGCAATTTCTCCACCAAGCTTGCAAATACACATACAAGTACTAGAACCAATAATCATGTGTAATGCAAAGCATGGGTTAAAAATGCATGTCAAAGCCATTGGAACGAGCATATCATGGAAAGTGAACATGGCAAGATGGGCATGTAATATGTAATGGACAATAACCCATAGCTAAGCGAGGGCCATTTAGAAGAAATGTGCGAAGTAGTTGCGTAATGGGAACAGTGTGAAATACACTCCACATGATCCCAAGTCACCGTTGCTCTCTAGAGCTCGTTTTGTCAACTCATGGGATTGTGAGGTTGACAAGTATTAATGGGTACCTACACAAAAGAGAAACAAACCAAAGAAATTGGGTGCGTGGTAAATGTACACATCATCCATCATGATGTGTATGTGCACATTAGAGTTAGCACAACATAGGCATCGCTCAAAGAAATTTGATGCATGGTATAAGAACATGTCATCCATCATGAACGAATAGTTGTTATGTATGACAAGTGTGGGACATAAATTGGGCATACTAGTATATGGCACATCGATATCATGTTCATTTATGGGGGGCATATTGTGCACACAATTATTGGGATCATGCAATGGATGGGATGGATAAAAATCTCCTAACATGTTTGAGGAAACTATGGGGGTCTCCTCATGAGCAATATTGGAAACATCAAATGGAGAAAATGGATAACATCCAAAACAATGCATATCCAAAGCTAGGTGTTCTGCATGTGAGATAAATGATGCAAAGGGAGCATATCAATATCATCAAGAAAAACAAATGACAATAACCATGGGCTTGTCATCTATGCCATAAGTGCCAATTGGGTTAATTTTAATGGAATATGCATAGTAATGATGAGATTGCAAATATGACATATGGTTGATCTCATGTGTAGCATATGACAAGTCAAGCGGATTGTCAAACATGATGTGACCTAAAGAATTGTCACAAGAAATCCTATGTAACATGGCATCACAACTAATAGAGTCCACATGAGAATCATCGTACTCATCGTAAATGGCAAATCATTGCATGGGGAAATCATAATAGCATGAAGCATGGTACTAGGTGGATCAACATCATGCAAGCAATCATTGGTGAGATAGTCCACTAGTGGGACAAGTGAAGGTCCATCACCTATATTACCTTTAGAGCTCCAGTCATGTGTTGTATATGAGGTTGCAACTTCATGGTACCATGTGGGGGGTGCATCTTCTTCAACCATGGCCATCGTCGTCTCCATTGGAGGTATGGTCTCGTCGAGGATAGGCATGTCATCATGTAGGAGACCTAGCACCAAAGAAGAAAACACACTTGGAGTAGAGGTTAGTCATTAGAAATCATAGTAGCCTCACATGCCCTATGAACTACCTCACTTACTAAGTTTTATGGCTCACTCACTTCCCCTTGGATGCACTCACTCATATGGTTGGTGGAGTAAATCAAATGGCTCTCAACCTCACATAGGATGTGTGGCTTGCTCTCATGTGTGGGGATAGTGGTGGTCACACTCATCCTCTCATAGGAAATGCTCTCAGTGTCATGTATGGTGGAGTCACTCATGTCACTCATGTGGTGGTGGCCCTCCTCACATGGCAATTGGGGCATCTCATGATATATGGGTGTCGGAGGGATGTAGGTGCAAATGTCTTCATGCTCAACTCCTATCGCCGCCTTGGTTGAAGGGATAGTCCCATGCTCAACCTCCTCCTCCATAATGCCTCCAAAGATGAATGCCATACGATGTGGCAAAACATCACTCTCCTCTGAGATCAAAGAGAAAGTCTCATGTGTGCTCGCGTAGCCTAACTCAGAGTATGTGTCCAATGTGGGTGCCATCTTCATGTTATTGAAGAGGCTCCTGCTCGTTACCTTAGTCCAAGGAGATGGCCCTTCCTCGACCGTCTTGTTACCATCTTGTTGTAGGAGGCCCATATGATGTGGCACCTCGTAGCTCGTCTTCATGACCAAAGGGAAGTTCCCATGCTCGGCCATCTTCCTTGAGGGGCTTCCGAAGATGGAAGTGTCGCCCTCACTTGTAGGTGGTCGCCTCATTGTTGAAGATGTCGATGTTGGCGAAATAGTGGGAAGTAGGCAAAGATGCTATAGAACCGAAGGAGAAGATGTCTTTATAGCACTTGGCGAAGATGCCAAAGTGGTGGTGGTAGCCCTAACTTGCTCTTGGTGGTGCTTGTCTCGCGGTCTTCTCTTGTGCTCTTGAAGCTTGTCCTTGGCGTGTAGTAGAGATTGTTCGGACTTGTACGTTTATGTTTGGTGAGCATCTTCATGTTGATGGTGTTGTAGTTGTGCTTGAGATCGTAGTAGATGTCGTTCGTCGTCGTCATGCACATGATGCTTGTAGGTGACTTTCCCTTCATGAAGATGTGGATCACGAATGCGATGGTGGTCGCCATGGAGATGTGGACGTGGACGAATTGTGCTTGCATCACATGGGTGCTCCGAAGATGATCGATTTGGTCGTTGCCGCCTTGAGGATGATGAAGGGGAAGAACGGTTGACCAACAAGGCCGGAATCTCCTCCATCCTTGCATCTTGATCCTCCTTGTGTGCGGAATGCTTGTTGTCGATGTAGTCCCTTTCCTTGATTCGGAGTGACGAATGTAGATGGAGAGGTTCTTGATGCACTCTCACAAGGTAGAATGTGCGCCTTGCATTGTTTTTTGTAGACCGAAGATGGACTCTTTGGTGATGTAGTTGTTCGCACCGTCATTTTTGTCAAAGACTGGAGATGAATGCCTTGCCTATCCATCACAAGACTTGAGCAAATATGAGTGGTGGAAAGGAGAGAACTATACCAAATGTACCTTGACCGATGTTGAGAATGGATCAATAATCACTCAATGATGTAGCAAGGAAATAGCACAATTGGTACCGATCTCGTCAATTTCTCACACCTAGACAAGTAAGGCTTATGGTGGAGCTCAGTAAGAATAGTGGCACAAAAATTGATGCAAAATGTTAGCAAGAGTCAATAATGTTGAAAAAGATTCACAAATTCGCAAGTGAAACAAGTAAACCAATAGCAATGGGTGGCACACGGAAACGCACACACAGATAGATAAATGGGGTTCTGCAATCAAGGAATGATCTCAAAATGTGGAATCCACGGAAAATACTCTTGTTGCACAACTCTAGAGAGACGCTAGCACGATTGCTCAATAGGCGGATACGACACTTGTGCACAACCTATAGAAGACAAAAATGCAACGACTTCTATCCCAAAAATGCAACCTACTGCAGAAATCATACCCAACGAGGAACAAACTGAAGAGGAAATTGTTATTCCTACCAATACTCAACGTGAAGACAACGCTGAACCTGAAGACAATGCTATAGATGAAGATAATAGTCATCAACAACAAAGTCTTTGCCCTGTTCATCATCATGTGGCCAATGAAGTTTAGATTGAGAAATAATTGATAGCATCAATGTACCTACACTACAAAAAATACACTTCCGTGATGATACATGTTTGTCATAGTAGGTCACGTTTTCTATCATGCATGTACATCCATGAAGATTTTATGACAGAATCAAGATAGTCTTACATGTGCTGTCGTAGAAGTGTTCCAGGATATTACCAAAATTATCATCACGGAAGTGTCCACTTCCATGACGATCAATCGCGCGTCATGGAAATGCTTTCGTCAAGGGTGACCGACACGTGGCATCCACCATAACGGGTCATTGTTAAGCTTTCGGGTCCGGTTGATCCGATAACCCTCTAACAGCCATGACCAATGGGGATTTTCCACGTGTAAATTTCTCATTGGCCGAAGGAACCACGTGTCGGCTAACCGTTGGGACAGATGTCATTCACTCATTGGACCAAAGGCGCCTATGATACGTCGACATGTGGAACGGCCCAACAGAGGCCCATTTCGGTGAAAAGGTAGTGGGTCGGCCCATGGAAAGCCTGTTAACGACATGTTCGCATATAGCCCATTTACAGCCCGCTAACTCACGACCCGTTACGGCCTACCAGAATTTGGCCCAGTAGCGTCATCTGGGGCGTCCAATATGATTCCATCCCATTGTAACTTCCGGCCCATGTATGGCCCATGACATCTTTCGGCCCATATGAGTCCCTTTGTAACTCTTGGCCCATTAACAGCCCGTGGTGAAACCGGCCCGCAATGAACAGTGTATCACTTTATACCCATTAACGGCCCATTATTCCATTGGACCATTTCCAGTCCATGTTACTTTTCGGCCTTCTCAGGGCCCATTTATTCTTGGGCTCATTTCCAGCATTCAGTTACTTATGACCCGTTACTGGCCTTTTTTGCTTGTGAGACAAATTCAGCCAGTGGTTACAGCCGGCCCGTTTGTGGCCCATTAATCCATTGGGCCGTTTTCATAGCATCATCAAATACATCCTATTAACGTCCGTTATGTCAGGCCATAAAACGTACAATTTCCACTCTAGCCCGTTTATGGCGCATTTTGCGGATCGTTATTGGTCCACGAATAGTATGGCCCAAGTTTGCCGAAACGATGATACGGCCCGTATAAGGCCCATAGATTAGACGGCTCATAGAAGGCACATGAATCCTATGGCATGTAGAAGGCGCATGGATCCTATGGCCCGTAGAAGGCCCATTGATCGTCCGGTCCCTAGAAGGCCCATGGATCGTATAGCCAATGGAGGGCCATGGTCACTACAAAAGGTAGCAGGACCATGGTTACAACAGTCCGTGTGTTTCCATGGTTACAAAAATGGCCACCAGAAAAAACGCAGAAAAAGAAATGCAGTGACTACAAGAAAACAACTAAACAAGACAATAAGGAAATAAATAAACAAGCAACTAACGCTAGGCTATTACATCTATAACACATATTACATCCACTGGGCATCAAAGTTTACCACCAGTGCAAATATAGGGAACAAAGCAGCATATTACATACACTGGCCGTCTAAATTGCCTAGCAGTGCAAATAATGCGGCAGCAAAACAAGTCCATAACTGAAACAACTTCAGAAGAGCTCAAGAAATGTTATCCTGGGTATCCACCATGCTGGCAATAAGCTTTGTCCTGTTTGGCGCTAAAATCCTCCAACCCTTGTTGTTTCACCAGAAAGTATGCATCTTAATGCTCCATGGACTTTCGCAGTCCTTCAGCTTCTTGTCGTAGCACCGCTGATTGATGTCTTTCAACTTGTAGTTGAGACTCAAGAAACCGACCTGATTCAGACAATGAGTTTGAATAGTTTGTGCCAGCGGTAGTGGTGAGTAACTCGAACACTAAACCAAGACATGACTTTGGGGTTGCTTCACTGTCTTCAAGATAGTTTTCCTTAGCTATCTTATCAGCTTTGTTGGAGACCAACAAAGATGTCTCACTATCCTGAACCTTATCTGCATTACTTCCTTTACCATTGCTTAATAAGGCACTCTTCCCCAATCTGTCAGCATTATAAAAGAAGAAACAACCAGACACATAACATGTTTAGCATGTACTAGTATATGAAACTCATTTCGGAACCAGTTCATTAGTATGGTGGACATGATTAAACTACCAAGTCTTCTATTGCCAAGTAGTACATAATAAAAGCATCAAACAAACATATATCTATGTCCTATGGTCACTGCATTGTCATTCCAAATCAAAATAGAGACATGGTTCAAATAATATCAGTTCAAGACAATGCAGCACTGAAAGAATACAAAGTGTGGGAAACTATACGGCACAACAATATTTCAGATGGGTACCACGGGTCTACATGTACAACAACACTATTGGCTCTGTTGTGATGCGAGTAATGTGCATGATATGATAAGTCAACTGTATACACAATTGGAATTGAAATCAACAGAGCTATTTATAAGAGCAAACCTATTAAAGAAACATGCGTAAACATACCTATTGTGCCATTGGAATTTCGATTGGATCCTTCAATTTGAAAATAAGTTCGTATGAGTAAACATAGTGTTACAAGAGCAAAGCAGTATGCAGGTAGCAATGGAATCTTAAGTGAGAACAATTGTTCTTCAGGTTTGAGCACTTGTTCTACATGAACAGAGTATAGTAAGACACATGCATATAGTACTTAAAAATAAAAAATGAGCTCATAGACCTTACCACATTCTTGGTTCGGGACCAGTACAGAACAAGGCGTTCCCAGTCATCATCCAGTAAATGTGTCTCAGGAGAACGTAAGGGAATTTGATGAGTTTCTTTGCCACTGAAGTACGTTTTCTTCAGGTAATTCCGATACTGCCACCAAGAATTCTTGAAGATAGCAGAGGTAGTACCACAGGTTACCTCATCCCGTGTTTCCAAATCGGTCCTTCTCTACAAAGAAAAATGGGAAAATTTGTTGTATTATAACCATCACGGAGGTAGAATGCATGGGACAAAGCAAAGAAATTGCCATGAATAACATTACTTACACATAACTCCTGGACAAACACCTGCAACTGGCATTTTCCTTCATCTTTAGTATAATATTTCGATGATGGGAAGATACGCACATAGGATTTAACAACATCAAATGCGATAGATGCTAAAGTACGAATACCTGGTTGTGCTTCCTCCACAGGAATAGGTGTACTAACTGGTGGAGTTGGGGTTCGCCGTGGTAGTATCGTGCTCTTGTGTGGGAGCTCTGTGTTGGAGATGGTGTTGTGTCAACAGGAACTGGGTTATTATCTGCTGGGGTTGGGGTTAGATTGGGTGAAGCTGATTCTCTGTCCATCGTAGTAGGGGTACAATCTGCGAGAGTCTGGGTTATGTGTGGTAGGGTTGGTTCTCATGCATGTACAACTGGGGTGCTATCTCCACCAAGAGGTAGCACTGTTTTATTTGAAGACAGTGTTTTTACTCCGCTAGATACTTCCATCACCCGCTCCAATTCAAATGGCTAATAAACAGGAAACATAGTTGAATGTACATACATTGTATGAGAGATAGATGCAATAGATAGTGTGGAAAAAAGAGGGCATGAAACAGTTGACATGTATATTGTTTAACTAAAAAGGATAACATGACATAATTTCACATATATAATGTCTATCTAAACTGGATAGCATAGCATGACATAATTCAAAGATATGATGACTAACTAAACAGGATGGCATGAGATAATTATATGATGTCTTTAGTAAACAGGTTCGCATGACATAATTCACATACATGTTATCTAAGTAATCAGGATCACATGATTTAATTCACATATGTGATTTATATGCTAAGCAGAGGGCATTCACATATATGATGTCTGAACGAAGAACATGGTGTTGAATATTGTGTATATGATGTCTAAATTGTGCAATGCAAGACACCATATGCATGATATGAGCAGTATAACCGTGCCAAGTTAGAGCATACACCTCGGTGCGGGAATAGGACTGGTCATCTATCTATGAATCCATCTCTGAGGAGCTATCAGGAACCAGCAAGAGATCTGCTTCGACAGGTAGCACTGTCTGCTCTGATGACCTTCTTTTCACTCCAGATTTTTCCATCACCCACTCAAATGGATGATTCATAGGAAGAGTAGTTTAATGTACGAACATTGTCAACAAATGGAAATGTAATTAAGAAAAGGATGGGCAAGATATCATTCAAATATATGATGCCTGGTTAAACAGGATGCCATTGCATATTTCACATATATTATGGCTGGATAAAATTGATGAGACTGCATAATTCCCATATATGATATAGAAACTAAACAGGTGGCATTACAGAACATGTGTAAACTAAGCAGATGACATATATGATGTCAAAAGTAGGCACTGCAAGGCAACATATTCATGATATGACTAACATCATCATGCCAAGTTAGAGAAAACACCTTGGGGGGTAAATAGGAGTGGTCAGCTGCATCTGAATCCGCCTCAGAACAGATATCTTCCTCTGGATTACAATTTGGGGAGGGGGAGGGTTTGTCGTTGAACCCACCATGGAGCGATGTCTGCATGACATTGTATTGCCGTGCAAAACTATTCTCTTTTTCTCTACATGTTTAGCATGACTGTGTAAAATATCTGACATGCATATCAAAAAAATATAGTGAGATTATGTAAGGAGAGCATGCAGAAATCTAGAGTGATGGTAACAACCAGTGGATGGATCCAAAAATAATGATAGCAGGCTGATGATAGCTTTAATTCAATAAAAAGACAGATGATGATTGCTTTACTATTTCTTTCCCACCCAAAATGAACAACATAGTTAGATATACTATTCCTTGATGCCTAGATATGTGCCAGATAATAGTCAGAGATACTATTCATTGCTGCCTCGATATGTGCCCCACAACTAATTTTAGAACTCAAGTTTGAACATTAATTTGGACCTGACTTGGAGTCTAAGAGGTGAACATGATGATAAAGTAGCAGGTAATATTAAGCAATGCATAATATAAGCAGAAACAAGAGAGTGCAACCTCTCTTGTGGACCCATGTACTCCTCAGGTTCATCTGCTGAGTCGATGATAGTGATGCCGTTTTGGTGGGTGCCAGTGGCAGGGAAGGAGATCTAAGGTGGAAAAAGACGGTCATGAGTCGTGATGTCTGGTTTGGTGGATGCTTCTATCTATAGAGCAACTCAGATGAGGTGGACAACGTTGCGGCAGGAGCAGGACAAACCACACAAAGTTTTCATCGACACCTACGTGTAACTGAAGTAATTCTGTAAGGGCTCCTTTGGCTTACAGGATTCTAAAAACGTAGGGATAGGAAAAACACCGGAATAGGATAGGAATGCACGTGGGAATTAGAGCATTTGTAAACACAAGATTTCTGTCAACTTGGGTGTTTGGTTCACAGGAATTTGAAGAGCAAAGGAATGCAAAGAAACATGGCCAAATTGAAGTGAAACCATATGAAAGTGTGTATAGTTAGAATGCTATTCTGCCACTAATGCACTTGGTCTTGTTTTGATGCATAGGATTTTGAAAAGTAGGTCCAGGTGGATGTTTTGCTCCATTCCTTTCAACAAAATGCATGAATAATTGAATAGTAGAGTGCCATAGGAAAATTTCCTATTGCTATGTTTTTCCTTTAGTTTTTCCTTTGAACGAAAATTGCCCTAATGGATGGACATGAATGTAGAGTAATAAGTAGGATTGGGAACATGTGGTTTAGTTGTAGTACTTGAGGTAGGAACCTATTACCTTTGATCACCTAGGGAATATACGTTATGCTCAGTTATTGCTTACCCATGCTCGTAGACGGGGAATGAACCATCATACACATGGAAGTTGTGAGAGATAATAGGTTTTGGATAACTTTAAGGTGGCAACTTTAACACACATCTGGGTGGATTGGTTGGGGCACCTGGAGAAACCAGTGCTAGCCCGTTTGGGAAATCCCGGAGTACCCATGTGATTTTTCCTCAGTTCGCCACCCAGGCTCAAAGGGAGAATATGATATTTCATGCCTAGAAACTTCCGTTTGCAGCCACAAGCCATTATGGGCTCTGGCATAGTAAAGTAAGTTGTGTGAGCTCTTGAAGAGGTGGACTAGCAGATGCAGGGGAAAGTAGGTGTACCGGTCTTGGCAGAGTAGAGAGTTAATGCTTCAGAAAGACTATGTCTCGATCTTCCAATCATGGATGCGGTCGAATCTTGTAGGGAAAAGTGCGCAACCTTTGCAGAGTGTATAAACTAATCATGGTTAGCCGTGTCCCCGGTTATGGACATCTTGAGTATCTAGAAGTGGATATTATTGTTGATCTCATCTCTCCTTAATAAGTGAATTGTGTTTAATGATGATACTTGATTATTGTTGGGATTTTCAGTTGGAGGAACCTTCTCAAATATTGGTTTAACTTTGTAGCAAATAAAATTTATTCCTTTGTTGTAGGGAAAAATTAGCTTTATGCAAAACATTAAACTTAGAGCCTCCACCAGACAAATATGCATGTAGACATAGTTCTTGCATTCAATTGCTTTATAGTGTAACTCTGCCAGCACATTCCATGTGCTGACCTACACGGCTGCAACGCCTGCTACCTTGAGCTTGCGTTGGTTTTCCTTGAAGAGGAAAGGGTGATGCAGCAATAGTAGCGTAAGTATTTCCCTCAGTTTTTGAGAACGAGGGTATCAATCCAGTAGGAGGCTCCTCAAAAGTCTCATGCATCTACACAAACAAACAAGAACTCGCAACCAACACAATAAAGGGGTTGTCAATCCCTTCACGGCAACTTGCAGAAGTGAGATCTGATAGAGATAATATGATAAGATAAATATATTTTTGGTATTTTATAATATAGATGGAAAAGTAAAGATGCAAATAAAAGTAGATTGAAAGATTATATGATAAAAGATAGACCGGGGGCCACAAGTTTCACTAGTGGCTTCTCTCAAGATAGCATAAGTATTACGGTGGGTGAACAAATTACCGCGACCAATTGATAGAAAAGCGAATAATTATGAGATTATCTAGGCATGATCATGTATATAGGAATCACGTCCGTGACAAGTAGACCGACACCTACCTGCATCTACAACTATTACTCCACACATCGACAGCTATCCAACATGCACCTAGAGTATTAAGTTCATAAAGAACAGAGTAACGCATTAAGATAGATGACATGATGTAGAGGGATAAACTCATGCAATATGATATAAACCCCATCTTTTTATCCTTGATGGCTACAATACAATACGTGCCTTGCTGCCCCTGTTGTCTCTGGGAAAGGACACCGTATGATTGAACCCAAAGCTAAGCATTTCTCCCATTGCAAGAAAGATCAATCTAGTAGGCCAAGCCAAACTGATAATTCGAAGAGACTTGCAAAGATAACTTAATCACACATAAAAGAATTCAGAGGAGATTCAAATATTTCTCATAGACAAACTTGATCATAAACCCACAATTCATTAGATCTTGACAAACACACCGCAAAAAGAGTTACATCGAATAGATCTCCAAGAAGATCGAGGAGAACATGGTATTGAGATTCAAAGAGAGAGAAGAAGCCATATAGCTAATAACAATGGACCGAAGGTCTATGGTAAACTACTCACAACTCATCGGAGAGGCTATGGTGTTGATGTAGAAGCCCTCCATGGTTGATTCCCCCTACAGCTAAGCGCCGGTGAAGGCTCCAAGATGGGATCTCGCGGATACAGAAGGTTACGGTGGTGTAAATAGTTTTTCATGGTCGCCTCTGATGTTCTAGGGGTACGTGGGTATATATAGGAGGAAGAAGTGGGTCGGTGGACGCCCGAGGGGCCCACGAGATAGGGGCGCGCCCAGTAGGGGGGCATGCCCTCCACCCTCGTGGCCTCCTTGATTGTTTCTTGACTTGCACTCCAAGTCCTCTAGATCACGTTTGTTCCAAAAAGATCGCTCCCGAAGGTTTCATTCCATTTGGACTCCGTTTGATATTCCTTTTCTTCCAAACACTGAAATAGGCAAAAAAACAGCATTACGGGCTGGGCCTCCGGTTAGTAGATTAGTCCCAAAAATGATATAAAAGTGTAAAGTAAAGCCCATAAACATCCAAAACAGGTAATATAATAGCATGGAAAATAAAAAATTATAGATATATTGGAGACGTATCAAGCATCCCCAAGCTTAATTCCTGCTCGTCCTCGAGTAGGTAAATGATAAAAACTGAATTTTTGATGTGGAATGCTACCTAGCATAATTCTCAATGTAATTTTCTTTATTGTGGCATGATTGTTCAGATCCAAACGATTCAAGATAAAAGCTTATAGAACATAAAAATAGTAATACTCGAAGGATACTAACAAATAATCATGTCATATCAGAATAGCATAGCCAAAGAAAGCTTATCCCTACAAAATCATATAGTTAGCCCATGCTTCATTTTCATTACAAAAAATACTCCCATCATGCACAACCCCGATGACGAGCCGAGCAATTGGTTCATACTTTTTAACACGTTTCAGCTTTTCCAACTCTTACGCAATACCATAGCGCAAGCCATGGACATAGCACTATGGTGGTATATGGTGGTGGTTGTGAGGACAAAAAGGGAGAAGATAGTCTCACATCAACTAGGCGTATCAACGGGCTATGGAGATGCCCATCAATAGATATCAATGTGAGTGAGTAGGTATTGCCATGCAACGGGTGCACTAGAGCTATAAATGTATGAAAGCTCAACAAAAGAAACTAAGTGGGTGTGCATCCAACTCGCTTGCTCACGAAGACCTCGGGCATTTTGAGGAAACCCATCATTGGAATATAAAAGCCAAGTTCTATAATGAAAAATTCCCACTAGTATGTGAAAGTGACAACACAAGAGACTCTCTATCATGAAGATCATGGTGCTATTTTGAAGCACAAGTGTGGAAAAGAGATAGTAGCATTGTCCCTTCTCTCTTTTTCTCTCATTTTTTTATTTGGCCTTTCCCTTTTTTTATTTGGTGGGCTCTGTGGCCTCTTTTTTTTAAGTCTGAAGTCTCATCCCGACTTGTGGGGGAATCATAGTCTTCATTATCCTTTCCTCACATGGGACAATGCACTAATAATGAAGATCATCACACTTTTATTAATTTACAACTCGAGAGTTACAACTCAACACTTAGAACAAAATATGACTCTATATGTATGCCTCCGGTGGTATACCGGGATATGCAATGAATCAAGAGTGACATGTATGAAAATTATGAGGGTGGCCTTGCCACAAATACAATGTCAACTTCATGATCATGCAAAGAGCAATATGACAATGATGGAGCGTGTCATAATAACGGAACGGTGGAAAGTTGCATGGCAATATATCTCGAAATGGCTATGGAAATGCCATAATAGGTAGGTATGGTGGCTGTTTTGAGGAAGGCTGGAGCAAGGCTGCTGATGCGGCGCTTGAAGACTTGAAGAAGCAGTTGGCTGAACCACCGGTTCTTGCCGCTCTAGTTGATAAGTAGCCACTACTGTTATATGTGGCTTCTAATGCCCCTGCTGTCAGTGTTGCTATTGTGGTAGAGCGCAGGAGTCTGGGAAGGAATACCCGGTTCAAAGGCCGCTTTATTATATCAGCAAAGTGCTCATTGAGTCAAAGCAAAGATATCCGCATTGGCAGAAGCTGGTGTATGGGGTTTTTATGGCAAGTAGGAAGCTTAAACAGTACTTTCAAGGTCATCCCATCACAGTGGTCAGTTCTGCTCTTTTGGGGGATATAATCCAGAACAGGGAAGCAACTGGCCGGGTTGCTAAGTGGGCTATTGAACTTGGACCACACGGTTTGAAGTATATGCCTTGAACAACAATCAAATCCCAGGCCCTTGTCGATTTTATCAATGATTGGACAGAGTTGCAGATACCGGAGGACAAACCGGACAGTACATACTGGACTATTCACTCTGACAGGTCCAGGCAATTGGAGGGCTCGGGGGCTGGAGTTGTCCTTACTTCCCCTCGAGGTAATAAAATTCATTATGTTCTTCGCTTAATGTTCCCTTGTACTAACAATGCAGCTGAGTATAAAGCCTTACTCCATGATCTTCGAGTGGCTAAGGAGATGAACTTAAGCCGCGTACGATGCTTTGGAGACTCAGACCTGGTAGCCCAGCAGGTTTCAGGTACTTGGGATTCCAAGGATCCACTCATGGCGGCATACCGATGAGAGGTGGATATTGTTGCTGGTCACTTTAAGGGATATCAAGTGAAGCCCATTGATCGGCGCAAAAATGAGGCAGCTGACGCTTTAAGCCGGTTGGGATCTCAGCGTAAACCGGTGCCACCTAATACCTTCCTGGATGTCTTGCATAACCCGTCGGTTCAGTTACCTACAGTGGAGGACCTCGCCATTCCTGATCCGGAGGCACAGTTGGTGGCCGCTTTACATATCATTCTGGATTGGACGGTTCCATACTTGGCGTATATGAACCGGGGCGAGTTACCAGAAGATGAAGTTCTGGCCAGACAGATAGTCCGGTGATCCAAGTGCATGACAATCATCAATGGCGAGTTGCATCATTGCAGTGTTTCAGGGGCGTTTCAGCGTTGCGTTTCTCCTGAAGAAGGCCGTGAGATTTTACGCGAGATCCACGAAGGAGACTGTGGTCATCACGCCGGTTCAAAATCCTTGGTGGCTAAAGCTTTTCGTCATGGTTTTTACTAGTTGACGGCTCATGCCGATGCCGAGGACCTGGTAAAGCGGTGTGATGCTTGTCAGAAGTTTTCACGCTGAGCTCATGTTCTGGCTCAACAACTATGGATGATTCCAATAACTTGGCCGTTTGCTACATAGGGGCTTGATATGGTGGGTCCTTTTAAGCGATCCAACGATAAGAAGACCCACCTCTTGGTAGCGGTTGACAAATTTACTAAGTGGGTTGAAGCGGAGCCAGTAAGCAAATGTGACGCAGCCACGACGGTTCTATTCATCAAAAAGGTGATCTTTCGTTTTGGTTTTCCACATAGCATTATCACAGATAATGGCACGAACCTTTCTAAAGGAGAGATGGAGGAATTTTGTCAACGAGAGCACATCCGGCTTGATGTAGTGTCTGTGGCTCACCCCCAATCTAATGGTCAAGCTGAGCAAGCTAATCAGGAAATTATAAAGGGTATAAGGCCCCGGCTTATGGTTCCTTTGAAGCGGACGCCGGGTTGTTGAGTGGAAGAATTACCATTTGTGTTATGGAGCATAAATACCACCCCAAACCGATCTATGGGCTATACACCTTTTTCATGGTTTACGGGACAGAGGCAGTCCTCCCAAGTGATATTCATCATGATTCGCCCCGGGTTGCCAATTATGTTGAAGCGGACAATGAGCAAGCTCGCCAGGAGGCGCTAGACCTGTTAGATGAGAAGCAAGACATGGCTTTTTTCTCGTTCGGCGGTTTATGAGCAAGACCTGTGGCGTTATCACAGCCGCCGGGTTAAAACAAGAACCTTTCAAGAAGGCGATTTAGTGCTCCGGCTCATCCAGGATCAGACCGATATGCACAAGTTATCCCCACCTTGGGAAGGGCCCTTTGTGGTTAGCAAGAATCTGCACAACGGATCATACTACCTCATTGACGTTCAAGAAGACTCACGCAGTTCTGAGGAGGAGACCCGGCGGCCGTGGAACATAGCTCTCCTTCGGCCTTACTACACCTAAGCTATAGGCTCTTCTTATGTACATATTTCTACAATGTATATATTATGCTCAATATAATAAATCGGCATCCTTGCTACAAGTAGGGCCTGTGCCATTTTTTCCAATATTTCTTGGTTACAAGGGGGCTTCTGCTTCCAAAGCAATGACCTGTTTTGTCCATTAAACCGGCTATCATGCCATCATACAGCTTGGGAGCTTCACACCCAAGGGACCAAAGAGAGTTTTGTTGCTAAAAGCATGACTCAAACATAGGCACCCATTGAGCACAGCTCATAAAGTTACTTGGGGGCTCTTTGTGTAAAGTAACAAAGAGTTTGAAAGGACCCTTGTAATTGGGTATCAACCCACGACTTGGAAGCCTGGTGTATTCACCTAAAACCCCGGGTTAACCTGCCTTCATCAAGTAAGCCACTCCTATCCAGGTAATCCTGGCACGACCCGCCGAACGTTTGACAAGTTACTCTCATTGAGACCCTGAACTTGTCAAAGTTAAAACGACGATTGGTTAGTTGGAGGCCCATCTTAGAAGGCTTTGTCAAATGGTTTAACTCAGCGGCCTGGCAGCCCATGAAAAGCCTCGAATTAGGGCTGGCAGCCCTCAAAAAGCCTCGACTACAAGTTTTTATTCCCTTTCGTTTTTGCAAGTGTTATCTTTATTAATCAACTTTTAAAGTAAGACGGCGTCTTTTGGCCCGGCCAGACTATATGTCTTCATCTCAACCCGGTGTTTCTTAACCCGGTGTGGCTTACAGTTATCATCTGTTAAGCATATAATCAATGGTGAACCGGCATCTTTCAATCCGGTCTGGCTTTGACTACATGTCGCCAGTATGATAAGCCGGTGTTCATCACAACCCGGTGTGACTTAATACATACCAGCACTGCATGGTGGAAGTTATGAACATTAAAAGAGTTGGGTGTTCACCCTTACTACAATCAAGTTGGTAAACCAAAGGTATAATTTCATATCACAGGTATGATCTATTTTTGCTATTTTTACAACCTTGGTTACCTACCAGGTTGTGTATTGGGCATTATGAGCCGTCCGGCGGTAAACCACCCGGACAGATTTTTTTTATGCAGACACAAGGATTGCATAATATTATGAAGATATATAAGCCAGCGCCACAAATATCATGGCGGATCAAACAAAGTCATATATCAACGCGCGATGGCAGCAGATCAAAGTATGCCAACTAGCCTATTACAAGGCGCTTTAAGGCCCAAAATAAGTGATTGTTCTTTACACAGCACACAATCTGTGAACATCAACCTGGTTGCCGGATTAAGACTCATCGCCAAGTTCATGAGAGGTGGATGGATCTTTTGGCGTTGTTTCAACCTCCTCCTCCCCATCCAGTGGCTAGAAGTCAACGGTGGTCCAGTCAATCTGGGTTAAAGCTCAAAAGATAGCCTCTTCACTTATAAGTTCGGACGGTTCAACGTCAGGGGCATAAGTGTGCTTACGGATTGGCAGGATAAGGTTTTGCGCTTCTTTCACAGTAGTGTCAATCCGTTGGTTGTTGGCATCATAGAAGGACCGATGAACAGTCAAGTTAACCTCTTCCGCCAATTGACTTGCCAGCGGACACATCTCCTTCGTCAGGGCTTTGAGGGCTTCATTATCAAATTCTGACCCGTTTTCTTGTTCACCAGGATAGCCCTTGGCAATATCAACTAGATCCAGGTCAGCTATCCATGCTTTGGCCCGAGTCAGTGCCAACAAAGCGCTGGCAGCAGATCGCTTCATTTCTTCTATCTGCACTGGTGTCATCGACAATTCGGCTAGTGTCTCCTTGATCAATGTTGGTGTCGGTTTGTTGTATGAGACTACGCAGATGACTCGTTGGGCACCGGTATACAGTTTCTCTATCAATGTATATGCTGCCTTGAGCTTCATCCGCATGTCAGCACCCATATGAGGAACACGGCTACCTGAAACGGTTTAAGAATTCACTGTTAAACCGGATATTTTAGACATGGATAATCAAGCTTTGTACACAAGGTACTTACCAAATATTGGAGACGTCATGGCATTTACTTGATGTTTTAACCCGGTTAGCTCTTCTGCCACCGGTTTAAGAGCTGCCTCGGTGTCTTCAGCCCGCTTCAACAAAGCAGCCTTTTCAGTTTCCCAGTTGGCACGTTCAGTCCTGAAACCGTCCTTCAGTTATTCCATGGATGTTAAAGCGCCTTTTAGATCCTCTTTAGCCTTGGAGGTCTCTGCTTGCTGGGACTTGATATTCTCTTGAAGATCAGAAATTTGAGAACCTTGGTTGTTTATATCATCCTGCAACAGTCAGATGATGAGGATGTTAATATTTTTCTCAAAAGTCCCAAGCATATAACCAGTTATACACTTGGCACTTGGGGGCTAATG
This sequence comes from Triticum aestivum, assembly GCF_018294505.1. Taxonomy (NCBI): domain Eukaryota; kingdom Viridiplantae; phylum Streptophyta; class Magnoliopsida; order Poales; family Poaceae; genus Triticum; species Triticum aestivum. The sequence goes on from NC_057810.1 coordinate 398,461,734, forward strand.
CGGATTGCTTCTTTACTGCTGATTATTTGAAGTCCCAAGGATCAATACAAGTATTAATCTTGGCACTTGGGGGCTAATGTGTGTTTGATCAGAAAATACATAGGCAAGGGAATTAAGAAAATGCAGTATGGAACATAAAAGTCCCGGTTTATCTTCAAGAGATAAACCGGCCCTTGGGGACTACTCAGTTGAAGTGTTATTTATCTTAAAAGTCCCGGTTTATCTTCAAGAGACAAACCGGCCCTTGGGGGCTGCAATGAAGTAGATATACAGAACAAGAAGGATTGAAGTGTTTAAGATTACCTCATAGCGCTCCTTCATCATGTTCACCAAACCGGCCTCATAATCTCGGCTTGTGTATAGGCGGTTTAGGAATCCGGAATGAAGCTCCTGGGCAGAAAGGTTAACATAGCTGGATAAATCTGTTTTCCCTTTCCCCTTGCCCATAGCAGCAAATTCCTCCTTGGCAGTATGCTTTGATAAGGCAACCGGATTGCCTGGGACGGTATGAGCAGTACCGGTGATAATAACATCATCATCGCCAACTTTTGACGGGCTCAGCGGAACAATATCCCTGGCAAGGCTTGGCGGATCAGCAGCTGGGCTTGACGGATTAGCAGTTGGACTTGGAGGAGTAGCATGTGGGCTTGATGGATCAACATGAGTAGCCGTGTGAGCTTCCGGCGGATCAGCATCAGTGTTTGGACCTTGTGGGGCAGAATTATCCATGACAGTATCAGTGTCTCTGCCAGCACCTTCTGGGACCCTCTCCGGTTCAACTTCATCATTGGGGGCACTGGTTTTGGCTTTCTTGCTCAGTCGGGCTTTGGCACTACAATATCAAACAAAGATTAGTATGGTAAACCGACGCATGAAGGAAAAAAGCTGAAGGGCAGCATACTTACCCAGCGATGGTCTTGAGGGGAGGCAATTGAGTGGTTGATGAGTCGCCAGATGAACAATTGGAAGTCACCTGATAATTCGAATCAGATGGATTAAGTGGGTATCGGAAGCAACCTGCCAAGAGATAAGGTTTATTAAAAGAGGAAGAGACCTTTGGACGATGTTTCCAGGTTGGAGTGTCTGGTAAACCGGAGGAAGTGACTTGTTGCCCACTGTGCCGGGTTGTGCGATGGCCTTCATGTTGCTGTGTCTTTAAAGAACATTTTGGATCCAAATGAGCAAGAGGGTGAGAGTATTTTACTTTCCAAACTGCACGACGAAGTTTTTGAACCAGCACATGATCTGAATCGGAGGAAAGGGAGATTACCTCTACATGGTCGGCATGACTGGCTTCCGCATCATCCTGGTAATAGTTATTGTCAATAAGATGTATGAAAAATAAACCAAGGGAGTCAAGTTCTACCTCTTGTTCCGATTCCTCGATATCTTCGGGCGGATCAGAGGACTCGGTGGTTTCCTTCTTGGCTGGTCTCTTTGTGACTTTGCTTTTGGCACGAGGGGCCCTCGCCGGTATATCTTGAGCTTTCCTCTTCTAGAAGGAATCTTTGGCCTGTAAAATTAAACAAAGGATTATTATAGGAGTGTTAAAGTGGAGAAGGATCAAAAGGCACAAGGTTAAAAAATTTACCGCTCGCGGTTTGTTGGAGGCGTAAAAAGGGTGCAACCCAGTTTTGCTGCATGCAGTGATCGGTTCGTCCAGCATCTTCTTCATAGACTCAGTGACTTCATCATCAGTCATTTCTATTTCATTAAACCGTTGAGGATCCTTGATGTCGCCGGTATACTCATGCATCAACCCGGAGCGGCGGCTTAAAGGTAGGATACTCCATGAAACCCAGCAGCGAATGAGGTCAACACCAGTTAAACCATGGGCTAGGAGAGCCCGGAGCTTGGCGAGTTGAGGTGCATTAGCTTGTCGTTCTTTGGCAGTTAGTCATTGAGGTAACGGGTGGCCGTTGCTAAGCCGGTGAGCACGGTAACCCGGCAAAGGATTTTCTCCAGCAGGAGCACTATTCTGGCAATAAAACCATGTTTGGTTCTAGTCTTTGGGGTGGCTGTGATGTTATGCATGAGGGAAATGAACTTCTTTCCTCTTCTGGATTGACGCCCCACCAAGTCCAGTGTTGGGACCATCAGAGAACTCAGTTTGGCGGTTTAGATGGAAAAAGTCCCAGAAGAGCTCAACAGATGGTTCTTCTTGAAGGTAAACTTCACATAATACTTGAAAATTGCATATGTTGGACACAGAATTCGGTCCAATGTCTTGTGGATGGAGTTGAAAGCTAGCAAGGACATCCCGAAAAATCTTTGATCCGGGAGGGCTGAATCCCCGGTCTAGATGCTGCATGAACACAATCACTTCTCCATCTTGAGGCTCAGGAGGGCATTCAGGGCCAGGGACTCGCTAATGAAGGACATTTGTTGAGGCTAAAGCGCCAGTCAGAACATATCCATTGATTTGCGTTTCCGTGATCCGGGAAGGAACCCAGTTGCATCAGCGAATTGCTTGGTCATCTTGGAAAACAAATAGTAAAAGAAAAGTGAAGGCCGGTTTACGACTGAAGGTTTATGTGCACTAATCGGTGTTAAACCGGGGAATTTGATCCAGGCATATATGTGAGTTAAACCGAAAACTACTATTCAAGTCAAGATGGCGGTTTAAGTGAGGGCTAATGGTATCTGGCGGATTATCAGCTACTAAAGGTTAAAGCGCCGAACAAACAGAAGAAGCGGATCTGAAATATACTAAGTGTTGCAGAAACAAGTTTCACAAGATGGTGATATAATTTTGGATCTACCGCAGTTTTACAAAAGGAAAATTTCTAACCCTAAAGGTCGCGACAGCATAAGAGCCCGTGTGCCTGGGCAGGATCTCATACAGTAAAAAGTAGTTTTCTAAGGGTAACTAGGGGTGCTCAACTTCTACCGCATACCTTTTCTATCAGTTTCAGGTCTATTTATGAGATCTAGGAGAGGAAAAGGAAAAACGAGGAAGAACACCGATGAACAGAAGAACCCTAATGCAGATCTAACAGTTATAAAGAGGAGTACTCACTGATGCTGCGAGGTAGCAGAGGGGCGGCGCAGTCTATCTGATCAAGAACAGGTTGATGCAACGGCCTTGTTGATGCAGTGCTCGAAGGACGACGGCGGCGCCGGAGCTCGAGGTCTTCAGAGTCGCGAGGAAGAAGAAGATGAGAAGAGGCGAGGGGAAAAAATGGAAGGACCCTCGGTCCTATTTATAAAGACAAGAGGATAAAACGACAGGCGCAAAAATCGAGGGGCCTGAAGCGGCAAAAGAGGGTGCAGCTATCGCCTCGATCTTCGGGAATTAATTGAGGGAAGGGAATCTTCATAAATCTTTTTATGCAGAGATGACATCATGATGATTTACTGCAGTGACACAAGATGACGTCACGGCGGTTCACCAAAGTTTACAGGGAGGTGACAATATGGCGGTTTACAAGAATCATTAGAAGACGCTTACGGAATTTTTCTAAGTATTGAAGATTGACATGAACAGGTTCAAATCAATCTGGGGCCTAATGTTGAGGATATAACTACTGAGTGTAAACCGCCCAGGAGGGGCCGGTTCACGCTCAACTATACTGAAACCCATGAAGATAAGAAGATGGCGCTTTACTGGTAAAGCTTAGAGGCCCAAAGCCCAGAGGTGGATTCGGGCCCATAGTGGTAAACCGCCATTGTTGTATAACTTGTATGGTAAGATAGGGAAAGGGAGAGACCGAGCCGAACACTTGTATGAGTCGGCCTCGGGACTCTGTAAACCGGCTGGGCATCAACCTGTCTATATAAAGGGACGACCCAGCGGCGGTTCAAGGACAACACACAACAACTCAAGACCCAGGCAAAGCGTATTTGCTCCCTGGTCATTGAAACCCCAATAATCCCATCACAACTAAACGTAGGCTTTTACCTTCATCGTAAGGGGCCGAACTAGTATACAACTCTCGTGTCCCTTGTCCGGTTTAACCCCTTCAGCTAATCTCGATGTGATGGCTCCACGACTAAGTCCTTCTGCTAGGACATCTGCCATTACAATTCCACGATAGTCTATGTGAAGTAGACGTCGCACGTGTCACTCGCCGAACGGACTCTTGACATGGTGATGTCCATAGGATGCTCCGCGTCATGTCCCCCCCTGCGAAAGATCCAACCTCGGATCAAAAACGGAATCACCATGGGAAAGAGATGGCTTCACCGTGTAGAAGGGGACGTTCACCAAGTAGTCATCATCTTCAAGCTTGAAATGGGCACTCTCCAATGTCACACCATCTTGTGCTTCCTTCCAAAGAAACAAGAACAACAAACACTTGGAAAAACAAATGTGGTTAGTGTTAGTGCAAAACCAAGCATTCAAGAGGCGATTCACCAAAAAAGTGTCGTCATCATGCAAAGCATATGGTGTGAAAAAGGATTGTGACATCGCATGTAAGCATATCAATCGGGCACAAGCAAAGATATCATTGGGACAAGCATGTAAAAATTTGAGATAGTGATGCAAATAGGTGTAACAAGAGAATAAGCATTTACCTATAAGTCATAGCAAGCATTCACAAAGCACTCAGCAAATGGTCGATGGTAGGCATAAGAATCATTCACAACACCAAATAAAATGAAGTGTCTAAACACATGGGTCAAGTGCAAGACAATCCAAGCATAACCTGCATAGGGTGTAGTGAAGATAGTGTGGCACTCAACACAATAAAAAGAGTAATTGTTCATCATGTGTGTGGCAATCAAGAAAAGCATGTAGCAATCAATGGGACATGGCATATGTGAAGAAATGACATTGGTGCAACCAACCATATGATAGTAGCAAGTAGTCCAAGAATTGGATGCAACACACAAGGTATATATGTCATGAGGCATGGAAATGTGGCAATCATGGGTGAAAGCAATATCTCTAACATGCGCGCAAATGGTGCAAGCAACACATGAAGTATGATACACAATATCCAAGCTCAAGAAGGATGTCACCTTGAAAGCGTGTCCTTGTGCATTCTTCACAATGCCGAAGTGGTAGGAAATGTAGGGTAGAAGTGAATCATGTTAGAATGCATGAGGCTCGCTCTCAAGAGCTCGAATGGTCAACTCATGTGAAGTGGAAGTCCAGACGAAGTCCAAGTATCCTACACAAGCATACAACAAAACAAAGAACATATGCGCATGGTAGATAAACACATCATCGATCATGATGGTTCTCTTCTCTTGCACATACCATTAGGAGCACAAGTGCATGAATTATATGATGCAACAATGCCTATATTCATGGCACTAGGTATACGGTGCAAAAAGGTAAAACAAGCATGATTCACAATAATTATGTCAATGCAAATATATGCGAGAATGCTATGGGGGCAATCTCATTAGCAAGAGTTAAATCATTGTTGCGCTCAATACATGGAAAATCTAGCATGAGAAAGGCAAGATATGGAGATATATGACAAGAAGTAATAACAATCATGTGTCAAGCATGTAGATGGTTGTCATCAACTACATGAAATGAGAAAGTATGAATCATGGGTGATGCAACATAATCATATCGTGCAAACTAGTGGAGCGAAGATGCAACACACTAGTGGAAATCATGGCAATCATGTCATGTGAGCAAATAGTGGATATAGGAAATGCAAATGACATATTGCAAGCACGAACACAAAGCAAGATCAATGTATCATCATAGGGATGGGTCACAAATGGAACATGGCAAGAACAAGCAATATCTCCACCAAGCTTGCAAATACACATACAAGTACTAGAACCAATCATCATTTGTATTGCAAAGCATGCGTTACAAATGCATGTCACATGCATTGGAATGAGCATATCACGCAAAGTGAACATGGAAAGATGGGCATGTAATATGTAATGGACAATAACCCAGAGCCAAGTGAGGGCCATGTAGAATAAATGCACGAAGTAGTTGCGCAATGGGAACAGTGTGAAATACACTCCACGTGATCCCAAGTCATCGTTGCTCTCTAGAGCTCGTTTTGTCAACTCATGGGATTGTGAGGTTGACAATTATAAATGGGTACCTACACAAAAGAGACACAAACCAAAGAAATTGTGTCCGTGGTAAATGTACACATCATCCATCATGATGTGTATGTGCACATTAGAGTTAGCACAACATAGGCATCGCTTAAAGAAATTTTATGCATGGTATAAGAACATGTCATCCATCATGAACAAATAGTTTTTATGTATGACATGATGGGGACATAAATTGAGCATACTAGTATATGGCACATCGATATCATGTTCATTTATGGGGGGCATATTGTGCACACAACTATTGGGATCGTGCAATGGATGGGATGGATAAAAAAATCTCCTAACATGTTTGAGGAAACTATGGGGGTCTCCTCATGAGCAATATTGGAAACATCAAATGGAGAAAATGGATAACATCCAAAACAATGCATATCTGAAGCTAGGTGTTCTGCATATGAGATAGATGATGTAAAGGGAGCATGTCAATATCATCACAAGAAAAACAAATGCCAATAACCATGGGCTTGTCACCTATGCCATAAGTGCCAATTGGGTTAATTTTAATGGAATATGCATAGCAATGATGAGATTGCAAATATGACATATGGTTGATCTCATGCGTAGCATATGACAAGTCAAGCGGATTGTCAAACATGATGTGACCTAAAGAATTGTCACAAGAAATCATATGTAACATGGCATCACAACTAATAGAGTCCACATGAGAATCATCATACTCATCGTAAATGGGTAAATCATTGCATTGGGAAATCATAATAGCATGAAGCATGGTACTAGGTGGATCAACATCATGCAAGCAATCATTGGTGAGATAGTCAACTAGTGGGACAAGTGAAGGTCCATCACCTATATTACCTTTAGAGCTCCGCTCATGTGTTGTAGATGAGGTTGCAACTTGATGGTACTATGTGGGAGGTGCATCTTCTTCCACCATGGCCATTGTCATCTCCATTGGAGGTATGGTCTTGTCGAGGATAGGCATGTAATCATGTAGGAGACCTAGCACCAAAGAAGAAAACACACTTGGAGTAGAGGTTAATTCATTAGAAATCATAGTAGCCTCACATGCCCTATCAACTACCTCACTTACTAAGTTTTATGTATCACTTACTTCCTCTTGGATGCACTCACTCATATGGTTGGTGGAGTCACTCAAATGGGTCTCAACCTCACATAGGATGTGTGGCATGCTCTCATGTGTGGGGCTAGTGGTGGTCACACTCATCCTCTCATAGGAAATGCTCTCAATGTCACATATGGTGGAGTCACTCATGTCACTCATGTGGTGGTGGCTCTCCTCACATGGCAATTGGGGCATCTCATGATATATGGGTGTGAGAGGGATGTAGGTGCAAATGTCCCCATGATTAACTCCTATCGCCGCCTTGGTTGAAGGGATAGTCCCATGCTCAACCTCCTCATCCATGACGCCTCCAAAGATGAATGCCGTATGATGTGGCAAAACATCACTCTCCTCCGAGATCAAAAGAAAGTCTCATGTTCGCTCGCGTAGCCTGACTCGGAGTATGAGTCCAATATGGGCGCCATCTTCATGTTGTTAAAGAGGCTCGTGCTCGTCGCCGTAGTCGAAGGAGATGGCCCTTGCTTGACCGTCTTGTTACCATCTTGTTGTAGGAGGCCCAAATGATGTGGCACCTCGTAGCTCGTCTTCATGACCAAAGGGAAGTTCCCATGCTCGGCCATCTTCCTTGAGGGGCTTCCGAAGATGGAAGTGTCACCCTCACATGTAGGTGGTCGCCTCACTGTTGAAGATGTCGATGTTGGCGAAATAGTGGGAAGTAGGCGAAGATGCTATATGTCCGAAGGCGAAGATGCCTTTATAGCACTTGGCGAAGATGCTGAAGTGGTGGTGGCAGCCGTAACTTGCTCTTGGTGCTGCTTGTCTCACAGTCTTCTCTTGTGCTCTTGAAGCTTGTCCTTGGCGTGTAGTAGAGCTTGTTCAGACTTATACTTTTATGCTTGGCGAGCATCTTCATGTTGATGGTGTCGTTGTCATGCTTGAGATCGTAGTATATGTTGTTCGTTGTTGTCATGCACATGATGCTTGTAGATGACTTTCCCTTCATGAAGATGTGGATCACGAATGCGATGGTGGTCGCCATGGAGATGTGGACGTGGACGACTTGCGCTTGCATCACATGGGCGCTCAGAAGATGATCGATTTGGTTGTCGCCGCCTTGCGGATGATGAAGGGGAAGAACGATTGACCAACAAGGCCTGAATCTCCTCCATTCTTGCATGTTGATCCTCCTTGTGTGTGGAAAGCTTGTTGTTGATGTAGTCCCTTTTCCTTGCTTCGAAGTGACGAATCTAGATGGAGAGGTTCTTGATGCGCTCTCACAAGGTAGAATGTGCGCCTTGCATTGTTTTTTGTAGACCAAAGATGGAGCTTTGGCGATGTAGTTGTTCACGCTGTCATTTTTGTCGAAGACCGGAGATGAAATGCCTTGCCTATTCATCACAAGACTGGAGCAAATATGAGTGGAGGAAAGGAGAGAACTATACCAAATGTACCTTGACCGATGTTGAGAATGGATCAATGATCACTCAATGATGAAGCAAGGAAATAGCACAATTGGTACCGATCTCGTCAATTTCTCACACCTAGACAAGTAAGGCTTATGGTGGTGCTCAGTGAGAATAGTGGCACAAAAATTGATGCACAATGTTAGCAAGAGTCAATGTTGAAAAAGATTCACAAATTCGCAAGTGAAACAAGTAGACCAATAGCAATGGGTGGCACACGGCAACACACACACGGATAGATAAATGGGGTTCTGCAATCAAGGAATGATCTCAAAATGTGGAATCCACGGAAAATGCTCTTGTTGCACAACTCTAGAGAGGCGCTAGCACGATTGCTCAATAGGTGGATACGACATTTGTGCACAACCTATAGGAGACAAAAATGCAACGACTTCTATCCCAAAAATGCAACCTTCTGGAGAAATCATACCCAACGAGGAACAAACTGAAGAGGAAATTGTTATTCCTACCAATACTCAACGTGAAGACAGTGTTGAACCTGAAGACAATGCTATAGATGAAGATAATAGTCATCAACAACAAAGTCTTCACCCTGTTCATCCTCGTGTGGCCAATGAAGTTCAGATTGAGAAGATAATTGATAGCATCAATGCACCTACACTACAAAAAAATACACTTCCGTGGTGATACGTGTTTGTCATAGTAGGTCACGTTTTCTGCCATGCATGTACATCGATGAAGATTTTATGACAGAAATGAGATAGTCATACCTGTGCTATCGTAGAAGTGTTCCAGGCACTAGTGCAGAACCGGGCAATAGCACCGGTTCGTAAGGCCCTTTAGTGCCAGTTCCATAACCGGCACTAAAGTGTGGGCACTAAAGCCCCCCCTTTAGTACCGGTTCAGCATGAACCGGTGCTAAAGGAAAACCACGTGGCACGAGCCAGCTCCAGGGGCCTGGAGCCCTTTAGTACTGGTTGGTAAGACCAACCGGTACTATAAGGTTTGGGGTTTTTTTAGTTTTATGATTTCTTTTTCATTTAATTTTGTGTTTCCATTTTAATTCTTTTTCGTTTTCTGGTATTTTACGAAACTACACATTGTACACGTTATGCATATATATATATATATATATATATATATATATATATATATAATTTCTAGTAGAACCAATCATGCACATATATATCATCAATGTCTCACAAACCATCATATTAATTAATTCACACATACACACATGTCTATCTATATACAATTTCTCCTACATATGCATGTTGCCTTCGGAGCTAGTGGCATTAGCCTAATTGGTGCCTTCGGAGCACGATGACAATTGGAAGTGGTTTTCATGGGGGCGGTAGCGGGTAATAGTATTCTCCCTTCGGATTTATGACCTGGTCGAGCAAAAATCCCGCTATTTCCTCTTGAAGTGCTTCTACGCGCTCCGTTTCTAGGAGCTTCTCCCGCACCTCTCTGAACTATTAAGAAGGAGATCAATATGCATGTGTATTAGTTGTGTGACTAGATATCGATAATGGTGTAAAAATTGTGAATAGTGTTTTGACAAGTGTACCCATTCCTGTCTTTGAGATCTGCTCCTTTCGGACGCCATCATGCAAATGTTCTCGCAAACGAAGAATGCACACAGATCAGTTCCCTGTGCCTGCTTCAAGGTCTTTACGAGAATGGAATTTGATCAGATAATAATTAATCAAGCATGATAATTAAAGAGATGGCAGCTAGCTAGCTAGCTAGTACTACTTAATTACTTACCTTGGGTCTTCCCCATTTAAGCTTTTCTTTCCATTCGCCTTCCGTGATGCTGATGAACCTTGCCCAAGCCCTGCCCGCCGACAAAGAAAATGAATAAAGGGGTTATTAAATAGTTCATATCATGAAATGACAAACTAAATAGGCCGAGATATATAGTTAATAATGATTGAAATTACCTGTTGACTATCCCAAACAAGATGTTATAGTCAGTTTTTTCTTTTAGTAGTGAGTCCAGTATTTCAACTGTTCCAGCGTCAACTTTAATGATACACAAGACCCAGTGAAATCTGCATGCACACACGTTTGCATGTCTTAATTAAGCGGGCATATGTAAGCAAAAACATGTAGCTAGCTAGTAGGCAAAAACAGAGAATTTGTAGTACAAGACAGTGTGACTCACTGGAAGTTGTAAGGAAGTAGTATATCTTCATTGTATTTGAGGCGCTTCAAGAACTCTAGCGTGCTATCTTCTACGGCCTTTTGATGACATGGATCTATTTTCCATGTGTATTCATTAACGGTGTTTGGGTCAATGAACCCAATGCCAAAGCGTCCACCTTTTCTCATTTCATACATCTTCATCCTGCATATAATACCACAGAAAAGAATATAGTGAGGATAATTACAGGTAATGATTGATCAAAAGGATCACTACAGCTAGCTTGAGACTTAAATTACAGAAAGAAATCACTTACAGACAATAGCAACTGACGATAGATTTGTCGAGTGCGTCTTGATTGTATAACTGAAACAGTTCAGAATACTCAACGGACACAGCTTTCTCATGGTAGTAATGCTCCTCCTTGACATTCACCATGAGGGACAATGGATCGGAAATCTTGGTAATGTTCATGTACCATTGATGCAATTCATACATTCTCGTTGGGAGGTTCTTGACCTTGTATGGCTCGACCAAAGGTTGGCCCCGGACATATTTCCGTTTTATTTCATCCTCTCTAAGCACAGGCATGGGATCGATCTTGAGGAGTTGTCCAACAGTGATTTTGAGAACTTCAGCCTGCATTATATGCTCCTCCGTTATTACCACATTGCCCACCTCAGGAACGTAAACTGTTTGCCCACAATAATATTGGGCGCGCGTACTGTCACGTGTTGTTGGCACAACAAGCGAGGGGATCGATTGCGCCGCCTGTTCTCCCAGCTGGGGAATGGTTTTCCCGCATTTTTTGACAGCTGCTTCTTGCTTGCTCGATCCCGAGCTTGCCTCCTTACGTAGACGCGCTCGATTTAACTTCCTGATGTGGCGCTCATAGTCTGTGTCAACAGGCTTGGGAGCTGGTGGTTGAGCCATACAAATGAAGTGGTCAATCGTTTCCTCAGGCACTTTCTCCCTTGGCGGCGGTGGCGGTTTCGGTGCAAAATGGGCTTGCACCTCGGACTTTGATATAGCTGCGATTTCCTCCTCAGACCTGTCATAAGCCCTCTGTAGAAGAGGCGTGAGGCTTGGACCATATTTATATCGCTTGCCTCCGCCTGTACTTTCTGTACTACCTCGACTCATACCGCTACGCACCATAGCTGCGGGGTGTCTCTTCTGCGATTGCTGAGGTGGCGGAGACGGCTGACGGGGCTGAGTTGGACGAGGAGGAGTGGCCGCCTGAAGCTGTGTCGGACTTGGAGGAGGAGTGGCCTGAGGTTGTGCCGGACTTGGAGGAGGAGTGGACGTCTGATGCTGTGGCGGACTTGGAGGAGGAGTGGCCTGACACTTTATCGGACTTGGAGGAGGAGTGTCCTGACACTTTGCTGGACTTGGTGGACTTGCAGGAGCGGGAGACTGCTGACTCGGTGGCGGACTGAGACGAGGAGTCGGCTGACGCGGTGTCGGTGGCCTTCGAAAGATGATGCAATCCTTTTTCCATAGGATGATACGATGGTTGGCGTCTCTGAGAAAGCGCTCGTCGTCACCTCCAGGAATGTCAAGCTCTAGCTCCGAATATGGGTCCACCACCTCATCAACCAAGAGACGAGCATAGCCCGCTGGAATCGGGTTGCAATGCAAGGTTGCCTCGGGGGATTTGTAAAAGCAACGGCGTCCGCCACCTTCATGGATATGTTCTTCATTTTGACGTGTAGCTCGTAGCTAGTGTTCTCCGTGATGTCATCCACGGGGTATCTACCCAGCATTGCATCGTCCGGGGTGGAACCCACGCTGCTTCTCGGCATGGATGGGGCGGTGCTGTCCAATGCTGGATCATTCGCTAGCTGCTGCAGCTGCTGAGACCCCCTTTGCTGGGTAAGTGAGTAGATCTGCTCCTGCTGCCGCTGGAATTTGACTACCAATTCCACTTGACTTGCTTCTAGGCCTTGAAGGCGTTCATAGTCCCGCTTCCTCTGCTCCTCCTCCATCTTCCTCTTCTTCTCCTCCACAATCTTCTTTCTCGCACGGGTTCTGTAGTCGGTGTTCCAGTCTGAAAACCCCTCATACCACGGAATAGCGCCCTTGCCTCGTGTTCTTCCCGGGTGTTCAGGATTTCCCAGGGCACGCGTAAGCTCGTCGTTCTCTCTGTTGGGCTGGAACACCCCCGATCGTGCCTCTTCTATTGCAACAAGTATCGCATCGTCGGCTCCCTTCAGACTTGCCCTCGTCGAAACATTGCCTATCTTCGGGTCCAACTCCCCCCCATGCGCATAGAACCACGTCCTGACCCTGGGGGGCCAGCTCTTAGTAACCGGAGTGGCACCTGCATCCTCCATCTCTTTCTCAGACTTATCCCACTTAGGCATTGCCACCGCATAGCCACCTGGCCCCAGCTTATGGAACTTATCCTTTTTTTCGGCATTCTTCTTGTTTATTCTCGACCGTTCCTTAGCTAATTCCGAATCCTTGAATTTCACGAAATCGTCCCAATGAGCACGTTGGTTCTCTAGTGTTCCCTCGAATACTGGAGTCTTCCTTCCTCCCTTGACGTACTTGTCCCATTCACGATTCTTGTGGTTCTTGAATGCAACCGCCATCTTCCTAAGAGCAGCGTCCTTGACTTTCTGCACATCTGCTTCTGTGAAATGATCTGGTAGGGTGAAATGTTCCATGAGAGTATCCCAAAGCAGATCTTTTTGATTCTTGTCGACAAAAGTAACATCTGGACGTGGAGCAGCGTCCTCTTTGCCTTTTTGTCTTTTGTCTTTTGCTGGCTCTCTCCATTCTTGAAGGGAGATCAGCAGTTGGTCCTTCACAAGAACTCCGCACTGACGAATGAACTTGTCCGCAATCTTCTTAGGCGCTAATGGTTCGCCATTAGGTCTGACTCCCTCGATATTGTACTTTACGCCCTCCTTCAACTTTTTGTTCGGGCCTCGTTTCGTCCTTTTGCCTGAAGATTTGCTCGATCCGGATGGCTGAAAGAACAAAGATCGATTCGTTAATATATCTTCAAGTCATTTAAAACATGTGATGATCACCAGATACCTGCTTATATAAATATATATACCTCGCCGGTCTTTGTTGTTTCAGGATCAACATGTTCTTCGTCATCGTCATAATCGTAGTTCATGACTTCATAAATTCGGTCGTCGCGATCGAATATCATATCACCCTCTCCGGTGTTGTTTAGAAATTCGGTGCCGTCATAATCTTCTTCATTCTGATCATCATCTAGCCCGCGTATCATATCGAATATGGTATGTTCTCCCTCTCTGTCGGTATTGTCTGCCATAGCTTTTATTTAACTAATTCAAAAGAAATATAAAACAATTTAGTATTCAAATTACATCGTCTCGAATAATAGATATAATCTCGAATACTTCGTCTAGAATAATAGATATAATCTCGAATACTACAGAAGAATCTAGGACACTCTCGGTTCCTGCGGCGCGGGCGGTGGACAGCCAAAGAGAAGGAACCCTCACAGGATCATAGCTGAAGTGAGATCCCCGAAGATACTGCCAGGTATTGGAGAACCTGCCGCCCTCTAACGCAACCATGTAGCGATGGACGTGCTCGTCCTCCTCCCTGACACAGCGACGTACCACCTCCGGCGGGGCCGGGTCCCTCCGCACCGAAACTGGCCCATGCGAACGCCACCAAACGAGATCAGGGTCGACGACGGGACCCGGGGCCGGGTTCCTCATCAAGAGGCGCGCCCCTCCAGGCAGCACCTCCCAGTGCCAGCCCGGCGGAGCCCAGTCCCGGACATGGGTCGGCTGGACGTCGTCGCGGACGGGTCAACGGCGAGGATGCGGGCCGGGCATCGTCGAGAACAAATACTAGCTATATGCCCACAAAAAGTAATATTTTTTTAATGATTGGATTTTGATAACTAAAATTTCTAACATTTCTACTATTTCAAAAATCTATATACTATTTCATACTAATTAAGCATCTAACACTAAAAACAGAAAACACAACTTCTATACATCCATTAAAA